>NC_056741.1:1813366367-1813538867 GCF_019279795.1 Protopterus annectens | reverse complement strand
GGTTTTTGGTGTGCTTGTTTTGTGTGTGTGTTTTTCAGAAAAGGTATTTCTTTTGTTGATTGTCGAGATTGTGGTTTGTTGGGCATGTGAAATTTTGCGTTTTTGAACTTTCTTTTTTTTTCGGTTTTATCGTGTCGGTTATGTCGTTGTCGGTGTTTTGGCGTGTCGGTGTTATCATGTTATCAGGTAGACCCATATATATATATATATATATATATATATATATATATATATATATGTGTGTGTGTGTGTGTGTGTGTGTGTGTGTGTGTATAAAGCAGGACTCCTTACCGTTCCCCAAGTAGACTGCCACCTGTGTACATGCCTGATGTTTGCTTATGAGGAAAGTGAAAAACACAGTAATCACATAATTGTATTCCAACTTATTCCTAGCCAGTATACTGCCTTTAGGGAAGATAAAGAACGCCTCATGCAATCCACTGAGGTCTTTATGGAAAGTTAAACAAAAAATGTCCAGACAGTGCCAAGTTCCCCACCCCCGTAAGCTATATTAACCTTCTGAGTACTCCTCTAAGCAGGAACAGTTTTAGACTAGGAGAAACCCAGGGCAGAGGCTGTAGATGAGGACCTTCCTACTAATCTTATGTCAAAATCCCTTTACACAGCTAGGGAGTGTGTGGGTTGTCAAGCATCCATAAACTGTGAGGGTCTAGATGTTCTGTGACACATTTTCTGTCTTATTTTCGAAAGATAATTACTTAACTATTTTTACTGCTATCCAGATGAGTTATGTAATTGCCCCAAATATTGTGTGTCCACAGATAAAATTTGTGGTATCATACTCATACACAAACACCCGAGTACTGCTCCCGACAAACTAGGCACTCACTGGTATTTTACACTTTTGTATTCTTAAGTAACCACAATCAGAAGGTGTTAACTGTTTATTAAGGACCAAATCATCTAACAGATCATCAATTTTACGGAACTATATATTCAATTTATTCATACTCAACTCCTCATATGTACTAGAAAATAACATTGTGAACATCCTGTTGATATAGTCATTTTTGTTCATTACCACTAAACCCCCTCCCCTTGTCTGGTTTCATAACCCTGATGTCATCCTTATTACAAACTGTTTTTCCAGCAAACTAACTTCCTCATCAGTTAAGTTGCTAAAAAGAAGTAACCATCTTATTTTGCCTCACAGATCTTTTCAAAAGTAGATAACACTGGGACTAATGGGGGGTTGAAGGTACTAGGTCTCTTACATCTATTTGGTGTTGAAATGAAAACATTTACACTAGACTCGAAGAAAAAGCCCAAGTTCAATTGTCTCACAAAATGTTTTAAATTCAAAATGACATCATCGATTTTTGCATTAAGCGAAGGCACAAAGGAGAAACCTTTTTCAAACATATCAGCATGTTTAACAGTAATTTCAACATGACTATAGTTAAAAATCCTAAAATCACCATTTTGGACAGCAAAGTTCTGCATGAAATATAATCAATCAAGCTCAGTGTTAGGAAGGCCTAGGTAAAGGGCATCACAATAATCCAGCAGCAATGAAACCAAATCCTTTGCCACTTACCCACCTGCATCATACACTACTGATGGACAGCAACTAAAAGCTGACAAAACAGTTAATGAGCTTGGAGTCTTTGTAGGCTATGACCTTTCATTTCATACCTACTCAGCTGTTACAGCCCACAAAGCATATGGAGATGCCCATCATTTCCACCATAGGTTGAGAGTCATGCCAGAGAAGTGCCTTCCTTTACACAACTCTAACCCACCCATCTAAAGAACACTGCACCATGTTCTGCAACAATCTCACATGCCATCTAGTATAACTGTAGAAAATACAAAAAATCCTCACAAAGAGGACTGAAGGAATTCAAGGCTTTTCTTTGTCTTGTATCAAATGTCCACAGCAGCTCTTTCTCCCTCTCTCTTTTCTATATCTTATTACCTTCTTAGTGGAGACCTGTTTGCAGACATACAATGCATTAAAGACCCTTAACTATTTGAAACTCATTACTTAGAATATGATCATGGTGAGATGAACACAACAGGACAATTAGCCTCAGCAAAAATTGGTAATTACCATACTGTAAACTGTGACAACTTCATATCTGAAAGATTTCAAAGGTTACAGGGAAACTTTCCCTCCTCAGTTAAACTCAGACCATCAATTCATATTCTTTAATATGAAATCTGCACCTACAAGTTTCAGTATGGAATCCAGGCATCAAGCTTGTTGATAGCCAATCAATCTTTACCTTTTTCACAAGACCTAGGAACCTATAAGCTTTAGCACTGATATGACTGATCCTTCCTTTTAATTACTCATGCCTGTCTGTTATGATTTTCTTGTAGACTATACAACAGCTTTCTGGAAATTAATTTTTTGAAAGAATGCAGCACATGGTATACATTCTAGGACTAAAATACTTTAGGTTAACAATAAGACAGTGAACAATATCAGCTTGAATTCCACTCAGAACAAAATAAAATGGAATGGAATTTGAGGTGGCCAGTTCTCTCAGGAGGCAAAGCCCCAAATCCCATGGCCTCCTATCCAGCTTAATGTAATGCCCTCTGAGGTTGCTGTAGCTTTGAGAAAGGGAAGTGTCACTTGTTCACAGAGAGTACAGCTTCACACTCAAAGGCATTGACACTAATATCATTTGAAACCACACCACCTCTCTGGTGTTTACATATTTGAGTATGTTTTGTCAAGATTTATCTGAAGCTCAGCTACTGTAATCTTACCACTACCAAAATGTTCTGTGAAAAAAGCAAAGCAAGCAGCAACACCCGAGGGAGTTTATTTATATCACAAATGATTATACAGCACAGCAATTTCAATGTCTCTGTAAACATCTTGCAATACAAACACAATTCCTCTCTATGGAAGACTATAAGCTGGCAATGACTAATATCAATGCTCTAAGCATGTGAGCTCTTCAGTGATGGTACATATTATTATCTGCCAAGCTTTGTGAATGGATAGTGGGCTGTTAGTCTGAATATAAACACCTTAAGTGCAAAAGGAGCCAACCAAGAATCAGCAATGAGTCTGAGGTTTCCTAGGTAACAGCAATTTGGAAACTGAATCTGTCCACCACAAAACACTTTCATTGTGGTTAGCTTGCCTTGACAGTCTGATCTCCTTTTGGTGTTTTCCTTTCCAACATCCTATTTTTTTTTTGCTATATGCTTCAGTTAGCCGCAGAACTTAACTAAACAAACTGGAGACCCATTGATCCCTTTCTTTGTGGCAATATCATACACACTTTTTATTTTTATTGATATTATACCATCTTTAGCCGAATAACCAATGTATGGATGCAGAGTTTCTACAGGGCAAATGAGGTGATCTCTATTAATGATGGGAAAGACAGTATTTGGAAAACTTACACAATTCCAATGCATGTCAGTTGATAAAGAAGTAAACAACTTAAATTTAGCAATACAAACTGTGGGCAGCACAGTGGCACAGCGGATAATGTTGTCAGCTTACAGCACGAGGATCTCCAGCTCGAATCTCAGCTGGAGTGTCTTCTATATGGAATCTGCAGGTCCTCCCTGTATTTGCGTTAGTTTTCTCCAGGTGCTCCAATTTCTTCGCATGTTCCAAAGACATACAGTAGATGGACTGGATTGTCTAATTTGACCATAGGTGTGAGTGTACATGCGAGTGAGTGGCATGAAAGAACAACCTCGGCAGGGCTAGCTACCCAGTGGTGTGAACTTTGGCTCTAGATGATTGTTACTGTTGAAGTGACACCCTGACCTGATGTACAAAAATGAGAAAAGGGGTTGTGGATGGATGGATTACAGGCTAAGAAAGTCACACCAACCAAAACATTGTTTGTGTGAGATACTGAGCAATGCAGTCAGTCAATGACAGCTGAAAATCAGAAAGAAGACAACTGCAGCCAATACAATTCAAACTAAAGTTTGATGACACTGTCATTTCATGAAGTCATTCTCTAACCACCAGGCTTCATATCCTGAATTAACAATCCCACAAGACCTGACAAAAATAAACTCTTTCCCAAATAAGCAGTTCTCTTTTTTTCTTAATCTTTCATTGTAAAGAAAGTCATTATATGGCTCTGTCTTCAAAAACTTACCCTGATGCGACACCTAGTGGTGTGTGTGTGTGTGTGTGTGTGTGTGTGTGTGTGTGTGTGTGTGTGTGTGATCCTGGCAATAACCTGCTCATAATCCTACAGCAAGTAGCAGACTTGAGAATCTGAACACGTTGAGCTTTGAAACATTACCCATTCATACTTAATGAAGGGCACAGTGCATTGTCCGGGTGAATGCTGCTTTATGCAACCAAAATGCAAGTGCTGGTATGCTGTTTCCGTTTTAATAAGGCAATCTGTAGCAAAAGCTGAAGGAAGTCCCAGATCCTGTGCCCTTCTCTCCACCCACACAGAAGCATTACTGTCAAGCCTCCAGACTCTGAATCAATGTAGTGTGAAAGCAACTTCAACATGCAGTACAGTTTCTTCATAATCCCCGATTAATCTTTCTCACAATTAAGATGGCCTCTGACCCCTAAACTGAAGCAGGAAGTTTCAAAATCAAATGCACAAATGATCTTCGGCAAAATTATTTTTGTTAAAAAGAACTATCTTCTAATTTAATTATGAACACAAGAATGTTTATGCCTGTCTTTGTTAAAATTTAAATGTGCTAGAAATTAAGTTATTTTATAAGGTTACAACAGCGATGTCCACTAAAACCTGAACTTGTAACTGTTTATTCTCTAATTATTATTTATTCTACTGGATGGGCAAGCTGCTCATTTGTGAGTGTATCTGTTTGTAATAGCTAAATTCAGCTCAACGTTTAGTAAAATTGTGACATTTTTAATATTCTGAGCAACAATATTTATGAACAACCTTTCAGACATAGCATTCAACCTCTTATTACAAAAAATCTAGACGAAGCCTAACATAATGGGGGAAACAAAGGTCCAAAAATAGGGACAAATTTTCAATACCGCTGTTAGTGAATAACAGGATACATGTTACCATGCTTTTTTCTGAAGGATATGAAGTCTAACACTCAAATGTATGTCATTATTTACTGACATCAGTCCTAAGTGATTTGCCCAAAAACACAAATTGTATTAGGAACAGACCAAAAATATGACACAAACCTGTGGGCAATCTGCAAAAATATGGATAGTTGAGAGGGAGGGTTTCAGAGGAAACTACATTATATTGTCACGCTTTATATAGTCTCTGGGCATCTTCAAAGACAAGATACACACAAAACAAACTATGAAATGCTTCTAAAATATGTGAATATAAGTCATTATTTTAAAATAAAAATTCCTTACCAGAGTTACAAATTACTAAAATGAAAACATGCTATCTGTACGTATGTTTGTATGCATGTATGTATGTATGGGCAGGGTACACTGGGCAAGTGACTTTACATACTGCTCAAACTCTTAATCCAAGAAATTTGGACAAAGCCTGAAATAATGGGGGGGGGGGAGCAAAGGCCCAAAAATAGGGACAGATTTTAAATATTGCTTTTATAAACTTAGAAAGCTGTTAGAATAACAGGATTTGTGTTAGCATGCATTTTCTGAAGGAGATGAAGTCTGAAACAAATATATGTTATTTTTCATTAATTAGTGACTTCAATATTCCGTGATTTGCCAGAAAACCACAGATTTTATGAGGAACAGACCAAATATTTGAGGCAGAAATCTGGACAGTCTGTGAAAATCTGTACAGTTGAGAAGTATGTGACTTTAGCTTTATGCAACTAATTAGCATATGCTGATAAGCTTGTTCCGTTTTCAATAAGTTAACATGACAAGTTGAAACAGACATGCAGAAAAGCTCACAATTAGCACTCTGGGAAGGGCACTTGACTCCTACAGTTCAGCAATGCATTAAGTTATATCATCCCAAGTGGATGCATAAAGGGAGAAAAATAATGCCAACCCTTAAATTGCTGTAGGTGTTATATAATAAAGATTTATTTAAACACAAACATCTCAGAATACCAAGCTATGTTTTAACTGCAAAATATTGGCTGGATGCCAATCAGCGAAGAGGGCAACATACATAAAAAAACAAATCCTTATTTATATACTCTTATTAATGGAGCTTTTCTTACCAGCTCCCCAGTAAAACAGGGTTATATCTAGCTGGAATAATCCATACAGCAAACAAACAAGTCCTTAAATATAACTGCATGTTTTCTATGCCATGGATTGCATGTTTACTACACTCACCTTGCAGGTTATTTTCATAAACACTGTGTGTGCATATGAATGAATTTACACAGTCCTGCAGAAGGGGCTGGGAGGAACATCCTGCACTTAACTCTCTGTTAACATTAAGGGGAGAGGGATCCTTACAGTGCACTGTTATTGTCTTCAGCAGAGACCAGGGATACCTCAGAGATGTGAAAGACAAACAAAAATGGCAGGACTGTAGAAAGACACTGCTGCCACTGTGCTCCACTGCACGACCATAAGAGTGCTGTGATCTGGGAGATTCTGTTCAGGCACCAGGTAGGGTATAAAATAAAGACCCATCCAGGTCTGGGCATGCTACCTCAGCTCTCATCTTTTCCCATGCTTATAAAAGTTAAACTTCATTATATTTGTGTCGCTCTCCTACTCTGGACACAATAGAAGAGTCTTCATGGGTTCTGTTCAATCAGCTTTATTTTATACAAACATTATTATAAAAGTTTACTGACTTTTAACTTAAGTAACTTGTATACAAACTAACTGTGATCATGCATGCTCTCACTCTGGCTGCTATTACAAAATGGCACTAGGCGTTGCACATGTTTGGAATTTATATGTGCACATACAGCCTTGATATGCTTCTTAAAGATACAGCAGACTTCACTTGCATTCTGATCTACATCCTTCCTCTTTGAGAACTAGGTCATATAACGCTATGAGTCTATTTAGCATGCAGAAATCACAGATAATTCTTTGTCATGGATTACACAATACTAAGCACACACATATATATACAATCAAGTCCACATTGCTGCGTATTTCACAATAGGCTTTGATACTTGTCCATATCGTGTGACATAAAACTGGGAATTAGATTTAGCAACTGGAGCTCTCTCTACACACTGCTTGACCTGTGGAATGTCTGGAACATTTTCTGTAATGGAATCAGAATTTTGAACACATTCTGGTATGGAAACACTGTCTGGTTTACTATTAGGTTTGAAGTCTGCATCACAGAAACAATGATGTGATGGTGATGATAATTCTGGTACAGGAAGAAGATGTTTACCGTTTCTCCTATATTCCACACCCTCGGAGTTTACCAGGTAAGATCTTGGCTGGGCACAGATGCCTGTAATCTGTCTAACTCGATCAAAACCTTTCACTGTTTGGATTTGTACCGTCTACTTTGTCCGTCGAGGGAAGGAGAATCTGCTTACTTGGTTGTAACTAGATTTCTGGATATCACACTTCTTAACCAATCGAGCCTTGATGGTTTTATCATTCTTTGGTTTAGGCTTCAATAAACTGGAAGTATGGGTAGTGTAGTTCTAGTTTACCTGGAAAGTAATCTTTGAGCAGGTGAGCCAAGAATATTGTCACGGGGTATATTTCTGAGATTAAGCAAATTCAAGAACACATCGGTGTTGTCACACTGACCTTTCAAGTAACTGCATAGCACTGTGTACTGCACGTTAAGCTAAACCATTTGAATGAGAATATTCAGGACTACTAGTGACATGTACAAAGTCCCAGTCTTTTGCAAATTTCTGAAACTGGCTAGTAAATTGAGTACCATTGTCAGAAAGAACTTTGTGCAAACTACCATGAACTGAAAACTGATGTTTCAACTTAGTAATAACAGCAGTGGATGTTAGGTTAGGTAGTAGATCAATCTCAAACCAATTCGAATAAGAGTCTACTAAAACCAAGTAGTGTTGATTGTTCCACTCAAAGATATCAGCTGCAACTGCTGACCAAGGTAGTTCAGCAAATGGACTTAGATGAAGTAGTTCTCTCTGCAAATGCGGTCTAGTACTACTACATACTGAACATGAAGAAAGTATTTTATCAATGTCTTTTGGTAATGAAGGCCAAAACACTAATTCTCTTGCTCTTATCTTAGTGTATGTGGAAACTGGGAGACCACAATGCAAAATCTGAATATATTCTTGTTGTAAGGAAGCAGGAGCAACAATTTTAGGACCTGTGAAAATAATGTCATCTTCCATCAATAATTCATCTTTGTAAGAAAAATAGGTTTGCACTTCAGGTGGTACACTACATTGCTTTGATGGCCATCCAACATTAATGTAGTGATTGAGCTTCTGCAAAATTGAATCAGTCTGAGTATGATTTCTCAACTCATCAAGTCTAACGGTAGAAAAATTATGCACTGACATCACATCAAAGTCAAAATTCTCTGCATGAAGCTGTTCCGTCATATTTCTAGGTGATCTAGACAAGGTATGAGCCAGATAAAGCAATTTGCCTTTTGCATAGACCATTTTGAAATTGTACTTTTGCAATCTGAGCATCATTCTTTGTAATCTCGCTGGAGCGTAAGGCATAGGCTTCTTTAAAATAGCAACCAGAGGTTAGTGGTCAGTTTCAATCTGAATAGCCCAACCATAAATATATTCATGAAACTTAGAACATGCAAAGACTATTGCCAAAAGCTCTTTCTCAATATGAGCATACTGTTGGGGTGGAAATTTTCTGCTTAAAGTCTTCAAATGCCTTCTGGTGCTGTTCTAGCCATGACCATGCAACATTTTTGCATGTTACCTCTCTTAAAGATGCTGTTAACTCACTGAAGTCTGGCATAAACTTGCCTAAATAGTTGACCATGCCTAGAAAACATTGTAGAGCTTGTACATTATCTGGTGCTGACATCTCAAGAATATCTGCTTGCTTGATCGGGTCTGCTCTCAAGTCTGTACTTATGAATGAATGACCTATGTATGTAACTTCTGGAAGACTGAATTTGCACGTTAGAGGATTGAAGTTCAAGTTTACTTCACATGCTCTATCTAGAACTTTTTTGAGGTTTCTGTCATGTTCTGCTTCACTACTGCCTCCAACCAATAAATCACATGCTATTATGGCACAAGGATAACCCAAAGAAATTTGCTCCATTGCACGCCGAAAGACTTAACTTGCAGAATTTATTCCAAATGGCATCCTTAGGAATCTATATCAAACAGAGCACCAAAAGTAGTTAGAAATGAAGATTTGTGAGCAAGCATCACTTGCCAAAATGAACTCTTTGTATCCAAGACAGAGAAAACAGTGGCATTCAGTATTAAGGCTGCAACCTCTTCGATTGTATGCATTGGCTGATAAGGTCTATTTAACACTTTTTGAGATGTATTGGGTCAATACATATTTTGATTTCATCTGAGCCTTTTTTGTGAGCTGCTACCATGGACGACACCTATTCAGTTGGTTCTGTGACTGGACAAATCACACCTTGCTGCACCACTTTAACCAACTGAGTCTTAACTTTGTCCTGCATAGCTGTCGGAACTCTTCTTGCTGGTCTGACTACAGGGGTGACCTTTGGGTCTAACTTCATGGAATACACAACTGGAAGTTTGCCCAACTTGTCAATGAAAATATCCGCATACTCTCAGAAAATGGATTCAGAAAAATTAAAACTCGGAAATGCACTTACATGATGGACTTCTTTAGCAAAAGAAAGCAGATTCATTCTTAAACTATCTTTGAGACCTAATAAAGATTGCACTGGTCTTCGGACTACATAGAATAACAAGTTGTAACAGTTCTCAGCCAAATCACATGAAAGCATCACTGAACTTCGGTTTGAATTTCTTCACCTCCATAAGCAACAAGTCTCGCACTGCTGGTTACATTGAGTTGCTCAATAGTAGTTCTCATTTTTGCAAATGTGTCTGCTGATATAACATTCCACTTTGAATCAGTGGCTACTTTAAGCTCTGTGGATTTTCCATTAACCTGGGCAGTACAAAACCCTTCACTTTTTGTTAAATTCACAGCATCAACTCTTTTATCAAGCACTGATACCACAATCTACATAGAAAGCTGTCTGCTTCGGCTCTACTTGAGCAACTTGCTTCTTTGTGTGACCATTCTTTACAACTGTATGAGCCTTACTTGATTTACAAAACTTTTGGAAGTGCTTCCATTTTTTACACTTGTAGCATTGCTGACCAAATGCTAAGCAGGTCTCTCTTTTAAACTCATGATTTGCATCACAACTGTGACACTTGACAATAAAGCTGGACTTGGGTTTTGCTGATTCACGCTTGTACTGCACTGAGCTAGAGTGCACGCCCTTGTTAGAACTTACTGGAAAGCTACGTGTCTTCCCTGGAAACCTCGTAGCTGTCATGTGCTTGGGCCTACTTTTGTTTGCCATGTGTTGCATACTCTCTAACATTTGCTCTGGAGCCAAATTAAACCATGTTCTTGTCATTCACAGGCATGCTTGTGTGTTTTTCTGTCACCTCATGGATTTGACAAATCTCTATGGCTTTTGCTCAACTTTAAATCACTGTCATAAAGTAAAATCTTTTTCATAACAGCACTGTTAATACCACATACAAGCCTGTCCTTTATCAGCTTATCTTTTAAGTCATCAAACTAACAGATTTTAACTTTTTTTCTCAGGTCACTTATATAAGCTGCAAATGTTTCCCCTGGTTTCTGATCTCACGTGTAAAACAAATGCCTGTCTAATATAATATTTGTCTGGAGGTTACACATTTCTCTGAACTTGCGCTTCAAACATGCTGGGTCTTCTCTGGATTCAGCCTGTACAACAATATGGCAGTTTTCACCTCCTCCTTCATATACTGCAGGTGCATACACAAATGAACACTCTCTTTCTATGGCCTCTGACTCAGCTAGATTTAGCAAAATGAATGCACTGGTGCGTGCATCTCTATCTGCATAAGCTACTTGCATAAAAATATCATACTCTTGCTCAAATATTCTCCAATTCTCCCCAATAATTTGATCAAATATAAGTGGTAGGTGCTTTCCAAATCCACCTGCCATATTAACACATACCATTGAAGGGTTTTGCAAATAAGCACAAACATACACTTGTGCACATATGCCAAAACTTATGCCAGTATTTGAAACTTTGTCCAATGCCTTTGTGGTTCTAAATTTATACCTTTTGGGCTTTTCGAAATAATGCTAATGAACAAACTCGTAGTAACTTTGAATAACTGGACTTTACGAAATAAACTTTTCAGGTGCTTTAACACTCTTGAAAAATGCTAAAGTCATTTATCATCATTTTAAGAAACATCTCAAACAATTTTACAATGTGAGTGAAATAAATAAACTCTCGGGCACTATAATACTCTAGTAATATTGTTTTGCAATAAGTCACCTCTTATCAGTGTAAGAAACATATCAAATAACTGCACGATGTGAATAAACTGGACATCTCTTGCCCAAAACTCAATAACATTTTGAAGTATTTACACTTTGCGAATAACTGCATACAGTACACTGAAATGTCCCCAGAATTGCAGTACCTTGCTAGGCAACTCTTTATAGTGCAAGAAACACTCTGTACTGGCGGCACTTTGCAAACAGGCACACCCAGCTCAAGAAACTTTTCAAAATGGCTATACTTTGACTCTATTTCACGAAATAATTGCACGCTGCACACAATAAATGCTTTAAAAAACATGCACAGTAATAAGCACACATTGTAGGCACTTTTACACACTTTGAGATACTTCGAATAACTTTAGTTATGCCCTTGATACAATACAAAATTAGAGTTATGCCAAAACACATGCAGTCGCCTTGCTTTATTTTTGTTTAATGTGCCCTTTTTTCCCTTATTGTATTTGTTTGCTCGTTTAAGCTATTTTCATGCCCAATGTACTTTTCTTGTGCTCGTTTTACTCTAAACATGCCCAGTTTTGCTTTAAATATACTCATTTTAATTTAAACACGCTCGTTTTGCTTTAAACATTTCTTTTAGCCAACAAGCTTTTTGTGCCTTCCACTTGCTCAACAACGCGGTTTGTGCCCTTGTAATGTCCCATTTTGTCTCTTTTAACAAATAAACAGTTTGTGCTACTTCTCATTACCTGTGATTCATTTCTGGCTCTTTTTTTGCTCGTTTCTATTAGTTTTATGTTCCTCTTAGCACCTCATACCTATGGGTCTTATTCTCTTCTATTCTGGTTATGACACCATGTTGTTCTCCTACTTTGGACACAATAGAAGAGTCTTTGTGGGCTCTGTTCAAGCAACTTTAGTTTATACAAGCACATTACTACAGAAGTTTACTAACTTTAACTTAAGTAAATTATATACAAACTAACAGCTGTGATCATGCATGCTCTCACTCTGGCTACTCTTTCAAAATGGCACTAGGGGTTGCACTTGTTTGGAAGTTATATGTGCACGTACAGCCTTGACATGCTTCTTAAAGATACAGCACACTTCACTTGCATTCTGATCTACAATTTGTTTGATTCAGAAGGAAATACTAGCATGTTTACTTTCCCCTTTTAATGAATGTGACATTCTACCACCCCTCCGCCTCCTTTCTCTACAATGCTCCTTACTCTGTGAACAAGCATTATACAATGTTCTGTCTATTAAGTTTTCAGCTGTATACTGTTATGTTTTAAGTATATTTTCCCACTGTACATTGACATTGTATACAGTTTGTTACCTTTTTGGTAGTTTTTCTCCCCAGGCTTCCACTGAAAATGGATTTCCAACCCAGTTAGACTTTTCCTGTAAACAAATGCAAATAAATAAATACATAGACAATGTATTAAGGGGAGACATATGCCTGACTACAAGGCACTCAAGTCCAGCCCTGATGGAGCTTCTACACATCTACAAGTCAAACAGCACAAGAGTCACCTGATTTAGGGATATAAACTTTGTCAGTGACACAAACAAAACATACAGGACAGACAAATATGTCTCTCACAGATTGCCCCTTCTTTGGAACATTAAGCAGAGCCCTTCCCCGGCCCTCTTCAAATGCAATTTGGATTAATAGATAGGGAATTGCAAATTTACACCCGGGTAGAATCTATGCCTCTTGTGGACAGGGGCAATCTGTAAGATACTCAAGGCACAGGTACAAATCCATGCCATCCTCTTGACCCCAGAGGCTGTATATTGGGTAAAATCTGGTTATATTGGTTAAGCTTAGCCTAGTAATCTCTTATGAACCTATGACAGTGTAGTGATAACTACAAATTCTATAAGTCTGTCAAATTACTCCCTGCTACAGTCCCAGGATACTTGAGTTTTTGAAATGGCAGTGCACTACTCTAAATTCTTAGCATAACCCCATGAACAAAAAGGGAACATTAATCTAAGCTATACACAAACTAGTTTATCACACCAAACCACAGCCTACTGGTTTAACTATCCAGGCATTAACCACATTTCAAGCACATGTATAGGCAAGCATGGTAACTAATTAGTTAAGGTTTCTGACTAATGAATCTATGGTACTCGTTTTAATCCTTGTTTCAGTGTATTTTCTATATTGCCTACAGGATCTTCCCATGTTCATAAGACTGCGGGCTCTGGATTCCTTCCACCTCGCGAAAGCAATCTGGCTACTTTGAACTACACACACACAGACACAGAAACACACACACACACCATTTAGTCTTCTCCTTGTTGTTTTAGTCAAGTATAAAAAACGTTCACAATGGGTAACTTCACTTACCCAGTTAAATAAATTAAATTACATTCTCCAAAAATAAATATAATATGACTTCAAGAGAATGAAAATCTTACATTTATACAAAAACACAATCTTCACAATCTTTTTTTTAAGCCTGGAGTCAATACTGCAGTGTATATGGTATTTCTGACAGTTTTATATTTATTACTCTGTCAAGACTTTATAACTACTTTAGTTTAAACTCAGTGCTCTGTAGATGTTGCATTTTGTCAATTACTAATGGTCCAACTTAACCTATATTTAATCCTACCTACCAGTACCTTGGCTGATTTCATATTTTTCTTACAGAAGTTTCTGGGCAAGATGCAATCAGCAATATATAGTAGCATCAGTTAATAACGCTAAAGACAAGAAGATAATTGCATCTCAAATGTATCTATAGGTATGTACTAGGTAATCAGTCTGCAGACCATTACAAGCACAGCCAATAACCCATATTCAAAAGTTCTCTCTAGCCTTAAGGAGGGCAATATAAGACAAAATTTAAGTCATCCCATCTAAATGACTAAGTTTACTTTAAAGGTGGCAAGGGTGCTACTTTGCTTGACATGTAGTAGAAGTTTTGATCCAAAGGTGCAGTATACATTGGGATATGAAACTATCACACTCTGTCTTATTTATCTGCTGATGAAGGCTTAATTCCTTTAACCTGGTATTTGAGGACCCATTTGTTCTGCGAAGGAATAGGCGGTCAGAAAGGGTCATATCTTTCATAGGTCAAAAGGCTATATACAGATCCCTATGGAGGAGTCAATAGAAAACCAAGTATAAGGAGACAGGCTGTCAAGTCTGTCCTGATAACCAAGATTTTTGAGGCCACTGATATTTTTAGTTAGGAACCCCTGATGTCTCAAGTTATATATTCAAAGAAAAACATGCTGAAAGGGGCATTATATTCAGTAATGGGTCTGACTGCTGAGATACGAATAAAAGGGAATTAAGACTTCTTTGGATCTAGATGAGATGCCTTTGGAAATTAGATGAGACAAACAGAAGGCTTTCCTAACTACCATGAAGACATGCTGATGAAAAGATTAAAGAATTCCCATCAAGAGTGCTCAGATCTTTTACAACAGTGTTTGATTGGAGGGGTGTGTCACATATATGGTATGAGAAAATGTTTTCTTTACCAAAACTAACTGTATCACATTTTTTTTACAATCAATTTGAGACCAGTGCCCTTGCACCAGTGTTAACATCGTCTAACTCATTTTGGAGTCATTCCGAGCCAATGAAAGATCAAATAACTTCCAATTTACAGTCAAATAGTCAGATGCATAATCATAGGTCAGGAGTATTGTCCATTAGGTCTGAGAAATAGATGCCAAACAGTAGAAGGCTTCACAATGTGCTCTGTCATATACCACTGGTAATTTATTTATTTATTTTTTTTTAGAAGTGGCACTTGTGACTTTAACCACATGTGTTCTTTCAAACAATCAGTTAACTATCCACCGCATGACATAAGGATGTATATTTAGATTCACAAGTTTATCACTAACACCTGCATGGGGAATAGTGCCAATGGCCTTGGCCAGGTCCCAGACATGCTATATGTAATGTGTAACCACTATCCACTGCTTCAGTAACTTTTTCAAAGAAATTAATGGGTTAAAGAAACAGAGTCTTTTTTTGACAAAGTTAACTGATGATGACCAGGGTTAACAGACTATCCATGTCTAGGTTAATGAGATCTGATATAATACATTCTATAGCTTTACATATGATGCCAATGAGACTTATGAGTCTATAGTTTGCAGGGTCTGTGATTTGGCTACTCTTGTGTAATGGCATTACAAGGGCTGCTTTCCGAGCTTCAAGAATGTAACGAGTGGAAACACATAAATTAAAGAAATTATGTAGAGGTTTATATAGACTACATTTGGCATTGATAGTCAGGCAACTTAGCATGTTATCAGGGCCCATGGAAGAGGTGTTCTTACCTTTTGAGGGGGCTGACAGGACTTGTTCCATAGTAATTAAAGGAGGTGATGGGGACTGTGGAATCTGTGGAAAAGTGACAACTGAAGGTGGAGTAAAATTTGCATGAAACTTGTCAGCTAGGATATTAACTATTTCCTTTGGGTCAGAGTGGACAGTATTATTGTGGATGACCTCTGAACATTGTTTGATGTTAGCTCTTATCTTCCTGACATAGTTAAAGAAATATCGGTAGCTAATTTTGGTTTTCTTGTCTATTTAAGTTTATATTCAGCTTTGCATTTCCTAATGGTTCCCTTAAGCTCTTTGCTAGTTTTCTAAGTTGTGCTCTTAGGATAAGCAGAATGAGACTCCGTATAAGCATTAAGCAATTTATTTTTCTTGATATTTAATTTATTTATACAGTTTTTCCATCACAGAGGTTTGTTTATAAATAGCTCCATATACTTAATGCAGACAGAGACTGCCTCATCAAAAGAACAATTTAAGCGGGGGTACAAGTCAGAGGCATAGATAGTTGCCATAGCAATGGAATCTATCAGAGGGGGGATTACAATGGACTTTTATTTATTTAACATTTGTTAACCGGGAAAGTCCGACTTAGAACGAAATCAATTTTCAGCAGAGGCCCAGGGAGAAACACTCCATACGCATGTCTTTGTAATGTGGGAGGAAACCGGAGCACCAGGGGGGAAACCCACACAAATGCAGGGAGGGCATGCAGGCTTCGCACAGAAGGCATTTCTTGCTGTGAGGCGACAACTCTACCGCTGCACCACTGCACCATCCATTATTAAGTTAATCAAGTAAGTACAGAAGGTTTGCTTCTGAAAAGTCCCTAAACATAGAGGTATTCACATGGGAGGTACCACCACTTTTTAAAAGAAAAGATCAACGATTTATGGTCTGATTTAACACAAGAAGAGGACACATATGGAGGTGTGCAAAAACAGGCCATATTTATGAGGATAAGATCAATGGTACTGCAGCACTTAGTAGGATGGTTAACTAACTGTGCAAGGCTGTAAGCATTTATAATATCAAGGAAGCTCTGGGCCTACTGGTCATTGGCAGTGTAGGTCAGCCTGTTTATTAATGGATACTCTCCCTATTGATAGATCACTCCCCAGTAGAAAGGTATTGGGTTTGATTGGGATTTCAGCTAAGGTGATAAGACCAGTATCATGCTCAGAGGGGGCATGCAGTTAACTATAGATTGATAATTAATCTTGTTTAAGCTGATTTGGACATTCAGTTTTTCAAATTTATTATCCCATGGAATCTGTTGTGAGGCGATTATATCCTTGGCAAATTCTGAAGACATGATAGTCACTAAACCCAGGAACAGAGGGAGTGCCTTCATTGTTCTGAAACCATGTCTCTATCACAGGACTGACAAACTCTGGTTACTTGGGACTGTGTTATATGACTTCTAAGTCTAGGAATGCCCAGTTGGACTCTTTCCTCTTCTCCAGTTTCTTCTCCACTAACTGTCTCAATGCAAATATCAAGACAGTTATTCTGTATCTTGATATGAATCTGAATTGCTCATCTCCCATCTTATCTTCTACCACTCTATGTATTCATTTATTAATCACTCTCTCCAGCATGTTCATGCAGTGTTACAGGAGTTTAATACCTCTATACTGCCCACACTTGTGAATGACCCCTTTTATTCTTGCACACTGCCACTAGAATCTTACTCTCCAGTCATCTGGACTACGTCTTTCTTTCCATACCACTATGACACCTTCAGGAGCTATTTCTCTAATAACTCTCCCAACAACTTGATTATAAATGTTGTGACCTCATTTCAGTCTGCTGCTTTCCCTAACTACATTTTAGTTAGCGCCGTACTTGCTTCTTCTATGGTGAGCTCTTTTTCCTCTTTTATCATAGGCTGTGTATAAAATAGTACAGCTTCGGTGGGGTTTTCTCCATTCAGAAACTGCTGGAAGAACTTCTACCATCTGTCACTGATGATGTGTGGACAAGTAAGTAGGTGGTTCCTGGCATCCCTTATGAATGGTGTCCGATGACTATCTTATTGTTTTATCTTTACCTCGCAATCTGATTGTGCCATCTGCGGAGTCATTTTTCAGAAACTGGAAAATTGCTTTTGTTGCCTTGTTTTTTACTATTATGACTGCTCTCTCAGCCTCTTTGCTATACAAATACTATTCCTTCTTCACCTGGTCCAGATTTTCTATCTGCCACTTTTCTTGCATTCCTTCTTTCTTCTGATAAAATCCTGGATTTTTCCATTCCATCACCAGATGTTCTTATGTATGTTATTGCTATACCTGGCTCTGCCAAACACCTGTTCTATAGGACTCCCTATTAAAATGTCAAGCCAGAAAAAAAAAAGACCTAAAACCCAGGAAAAGAGCAAATCTCGCAAATACCTCTTCTCCTTTAAACTTCTTTTTTGCAGGGAGCAAGCACCTCTCCCCAAACTTATAGATACCAACTTCAAGATCGCCATACCTCAGACAAAATGGAATATTACAAGAAATGGACATCTCAGACTTAGTACATGTAAATCTGCTTTTTCAGTCATTCAGTCTATATGTTTCAGGACTAGCTGTAGTGGGTCCTGACATTTCAAATGGTTAACATTCAGTAGTCTTTACAGATGTGGTTTTGAGATCCTGCCATTCATCTTTTACCGCGCCTATTTCCTCTTCCTCTTGAGGTGCTACAGCTCTGAATATTTCCTTAAACTCTTGGATTTTCAACTCTCGCCACCTTCCAGATCTCTAGCCTTGTTTCTGTTAACTTTAGTGTCTTCTCTAACCACTGCTTGCTGCTTACTGCTGCTGCCAATGGTTTACGCTATGGGCTGATGTTTAAATGATGATGATTTTGCAATCTCTGATTCTACCCCAATGCCCTTACTTACTAGGAGGATGTTTACCTGAGTTGCATATTGACTACACTTATATGTAATCTTGTGACTCTCTTTCTTGCTGAATAATGCGTTGTCCATTATCAAGCCATTTGCCAGACAAAAGTCTGGAACTGTCTCTTTCTCTTTCCTTATTCCTATTGCCCAACCCAAGTGAACACAGACTGTCCTCATAAACTGCTCTCTCTGTCTCGCTATGAGACTTCACTTGCTCCAGTAACATAAACTCATGTTCTGCTTTATCTAGCAGACTATGCAAATGATAGGTCCAACTACCCCATAATCACTTTATCAAGTAATACTAAGACACAGTTTTCAAGCACAGACTAACTCCCACTCAGTTACCACATTCTGAATAGGGACACCTTAGAATCTTGACCATGAGGTCCACAGTAATGCATTCAGCTTGCTTCATATACAAATCCCCCATTAACCCACCTATAACTGTTTCTGTGATTAAATAACAGTATGATACCTGTTTCTCACAGACCACTTCCTGACTGTGTACACCTCTGATGACTGACTATCAAGAAATGTGTTAGGACACACAGTCACCATATTGAACTGGTATATAAGGAGCTCCAAAAAAAAACAAACAAAAAAAAAAAAAAACAGAAAAAAAAAGGAAAAAGTAATTACACATAGGTGCTAAAGTAATTTTCTTTACAAGATGTTTGTACCATACAGAGTCCTGCAGAAAACACTTAACTCAAAATAGGATTGCTGCTAACAAGAATGATACATAGTGGCAGTGGCAAAAAGACCTTGTAGATTTGGCCAGTCTATCAAAAGGAAATGCTGGAGTTCAATTAATTTTAGCAATGACTGATGTATTGTCATATTTGTAAAACTTTGATACAGGCACTCAAAATTATTCTTTTTGAAGGTCAACAGAATAAAAAAGAAAAAAAAAACACCAGATGAAGGTCCTAACTTTTTTAAAAACAGTTTCTGAGCCCATTTAGAGAAAGAAAATCATCATTCTAAAACTGCAGATTTTGTCAAAACATGCTTTGTTGACAAATGCAGCCACTGACTAAAAGGAGAAATGTGGTAATGCCCTGCTATTTTTAATTCACTCAAGCTTAAAATGCCTTTTTTGCATGCTTCTAATTCACACCCATACCTCCTAATGGCATCCTGAACTTTTTTGGTTCTGGCCTCTTTAACTAAGTGACTTACCAGCTAATGACAAGCAGTATTAGAAAGGGCAATGACAAGTTGGGCGACATGATGTAGCGGTTAGCATTGTTGCCTCACAGGAAGAGGTTCTTTGGTTTGATTCTTGGCTGGTGCGCATTCTGTGTGGAGTCTGCATGTCCTCACAGAGGTTGAGTGAGTTTTAAAGGCATGCAGGCTGTAGGCATGTGTGTGTGTGTGTGTGTATTCCTTCTGTGAAGGTTGGGCGCTAAGCTAGGAACTCAACACCGTAAAAACCCCACTGCCAATCAATCTGTGGACCAGTGATCCACTGTGGCAACCCCTAATGGGAGAAGCCGAAATATATTGCATTAGAAAGGGCAAATGCACTAAGACTGCTAATCCAGAATGTCCTGCAGTAAAAAAAAAAAAAAATGAATCACTGTTTGCCACTTACTACACATATTTATGTTCATAGTTTCCTAACTGACAGACCTATATGTTATTAAGGAGTATAGTGTGAAATGCCATGGAGGGAAATAGAAAAATTCATTGTTAACGTCCATTTACTGGAGACTTTGCTAGTTGCTTGTTAATATTTTCATATTTAAATTATATAAAATAAATATATATATAAATATATAAACACTTTTAAAAACAAGTTACTTACAAACTATTTCTCAGCATCAGGTGAAACCTTAGAAATTGTTGAACAATGTTGACTGATATTTGCACTGTAAGTTAAACATCTTGAGAGACATTAAGTTCTATTTATATTGCTAATTATACAATTAAGCATATGCTTTCATAGTTACATAAATATTTCAATAAACATGCACTCAGAGAAGAATTTTTTGCTATAATGTGAAAGTTTAGGTCTAGTTAACAAAAGTGTTCTAACAATATAAGTTTAGACTGCACAGTTTCCAAGATAAGACAAATTGTGAACGTTTGCCAAAATTTAATTGTAGGTTTGTGTAAATTATAATACACTATAGTATTTATAGAAAGACTAATAATTTACTGAATATTATCACTCCAGTGAATACTTCTTAACTATACCATTGCTATTTGTATTGTTTGAATAGCTTTATTCCCCACAACATATTTAAAATTGTTTATCGTTTACTTTTATATTGATTTTCTGAAAAGCTCTGGAACACAAGGATGTGTGTAGGCTGCTAGACGCATGGCATTCTACATCCCATACATACAAGAACATTTTACAATGTCTGACAAGAGTCTATAACTCATATCAGTACATCTGTGGCAGTTTCTAACTGAATAGTTGTCTAGAAAATTTTGAAGAAATATCTGCCCAAAAACTGAAAAAAACACATGTGAAATGCTTCCAGAATACAACTTAGCTGAATGTAGGCTGAAACTGATACAGCTCATCAGTTTCACAATTAAGTGGGAAGTTGGCTTGTCTGAAATATAGAAAGCCAGGACATGAGATAACATGCCAAAAACTTATAAATTTCAGCAGGACAGGTAGATAAATCACTTTAGCAGTTTATAATTCTCACAGGCTACTATTCTGATGCCAGTGGTGATAGAAATAAACATCAGTGAAGCTCTGCAGCAAATACACCTAACACTCAACATCATACATGTATATAAATGAAAACAAATCATATTGCCATATTTTCAGTTGAAAACATTATACATCACACAATATTTTACACAGTCATTGTCAAACATTGCACAGCTCATTCAATTCTTGCCTTCCCTTAAACATCATTCCTCCTCTAAAACATTATTCTGTATGTTCTGTTTTTACAATTCCATTTTTTTCTATGTAATTTGCTCCTATCCTTTTCTAAAGATCTCAATTCCAGTTCTTTTATCTATGTTACTACATTCACTACTTCTAGTATAGTTGGTTTAGACTTTGATTTCCATTTTCTAGTAACTGCTTTTTTAGCAGCCATCAAAATTAAATTCAGCAAGGCCTTACTACAGCTCAAAAAATCATTTCCTTAGTTATACCAATTTGCTGACCCACTATTTCTGACAGAGAAGTCTGCAAGGAATTTTTAAAGTCTGCCAACACATTACACTCAAAAATATGTTATGAATTATTTCTTTCTTCCCCATCACACATCAAATATTTGCAATCGACTTGAGGAAAAATTCTTTGAGTCTCCTTGGGGTATAAAAATACCTTTGCAAATACTTACAAGCAAAACTCCTAAATCTTCTAGACTTTGTTGCATACTTGAGAACCATACATATATCCTCCTATTGTTTCATTGTGACTTGCCTATCCAATCTCTTTTTCCAATCCTTTCTAGCCTCATCTGACTGATTCCTGTAGTTATCATGCAGTACTTATAAACCCTAATTATCCTTTTTTTAATAGCTTCTGTTCTGGATTTTACTAAAATGGGGGTAGGGTAGGGTAGGGTAGAGGACCGGATTTAACTAGTGCTGGTCTTTCACTTAGTATCCACCATTCCTTTCTCTTTTCCTAAACTGTGATATCAATCCTTGATAGGGAAGGCTATCTCTAGCCTGCAGTCCAAATGTATTCTTAGCCTCTTCTTATTCTATTACCTTTCCCTCTCTAATTACTTGCTTCCAATACCTTGGTTCTTTTGACAGTTTTCTCCAGTATATTCTAGCCCTCTCTTGCGTATTCTCTGTACCCTTAATTGCAGTCATCCCTACTGGCAGAAACTCCTTTCTCCATTTCCATATTGGCTTAGTTCTTACAATACTTTCTGTTACTTTATAAATATAACACTCTGTATAGTTATTGCTATTCTTCATAAGGATCTGCATCCAAAATCCTAGTATCTCCTTATTTCGAGCCCCCCTTCAATTTCATCATCCCCTTCCACTTTGAATTAAAGTTTTTTGTGTGTGCTATGTATAGACACCTTCACTGTGCAGCTCTGAAATACCCCTGCAAATCATGTAATCCCAAACCGCCTTGTTCTATTGGAAGGTTCAGCTTTCCAATTTGAATCTGCCCCCACCCCTAAATCCTTTATTAATTATCCCTGACTTCTCCTCTGGTTGGTGAAAATTTGCCTGATCTGTGTAAAAAAAAAATAAAGGGACTAAAACATTTTCACTGCTTGCATCTTGTTATCCATATCAATAAAACAGAGCTTCCAGTTTCCAGTTTGTCACTTTCTGTATTATCTTTTGTTTAGTCTCTTCTCACAGAAAGAGTCAAGACACTTTCTGGAACCGGAATTTCATCTGAATTGCTCTGTGACTTAGAGTCTTTATCACAGGTATAATGCTGCGATATCGGTTCTGCTACAGGAAGAAGATGTTTGAGATTTCTTCTGTACTCCACACCCTCGGATTTAACAAAACAGGATCTTGGCTCTGCACAAATACTTGTTACTTGTCTAATCCGGTCGAAACCTTTCGCTGTTTGCATCCTCACTGTCTCTCCTTTTTTTCAATGGACAAAGAAATCTGCTCGACTTACCATAGGGGGACCTTTGGAAAGAACGCTTTCTAGATAACTGGGGTTTGATGGCCTGGCTGTTTTTAGCTTTAGGCCTCAATAAATTAGAACTGATAGGAAATGTTGTTTTGGTTTGCCTAGACAGAAGTCTCTGAGCAGGTGAGCCAAGTATATCGTCACGGGGCATGTTTCTGAGATTGAGTAAATTAAAAAAAACATTGGTATTCTCACAATTTGACTTTTCAAGTAATTGCTTTGCACTCTGTACTGTACGTTCAGCAAGACCATTCAACTGTGGATACTCTGGACTACTAGTAACATGTACGAGGTCCCATTCTCTGGCAAATTTCTGAAACAATTGACTGGTGAATTGTGTACCATTGTCAGAGATTAATTTCTGTGAACTGAGAAATGGCGTTTCAATTTAGTAATGACTGTAGTACAAGTTAAATTAGACAGATCAATCTCAAAACAATTTGAATAAGAGTCTACCAGTACTAAGTAATGCTGACTGTTCCACTCGAATATGTCAGTAGCTACAACTGACCATGGTAGAGGAGGAATTTGACTTAGCTGAAGTGGCTCTTTCTGCAAATGTGCTTTAGTACTATTACATACTTAATAGGAAGAAAGTACTTTATCAATGTCTTTCGCTAGAGAAGCCCAAAATACTACTCCTCTTGCCCTTCTCTTAGTAGATTCAGAACCTGGGTAACCACAATGCACGATATTCTTGTTGTAAGGAAGCAGGAACAACAACGTTAGGACCTTTGAATATAATGTCATCTTCCATCAACAACTCATCTCTGTAAGGAAAGTAAGATTGCATATCTGGTGGTACACCTGATTGCTTTGATGGCCATCTAACACTGATATAGTGATTGTGCTTTTGCAAAACTGGATAAGTTATTGTATGATCTCATAGCTCATCAAGTCTGGTGATAGAAAAATCACGCACTTCCATAATACCAAAGTCAAAATTCTCTGTGTGAAGCTGTTCTGTTGTATTTCTTGGATACAGTATGTGCCAGATAAAGAAGTTTGCTTTTCATATAGACCATTTTGAAGTTGTACTTTTGCAATTTGAGCATCACTCTTTGTAATCTCGCTGGAGTTGAATGCACAGGCTTCTTTGAAATAGTAACTGAAGGTTGATGATCAGTTTCAATCTGGATTTCTCAACCATACATTTAATCATGAAACTTGAAACATGCAAACACTATTGCCAAAAGTTCTTTCTCAGTTTCAGCATATTGCATCTCATTCTGGGTAAGTGTTCTAGATGCGTAGGCTACTGGCTTGCCTTCTTGAAGAATAACTGCACCTAAACTAAATTTTGAAGCATTGCAGAAAAGAGTTACTGGTTTGTTGACATCATAGTATCTTAATGTTGGGGGGGGGGGGGGTAGCAATTCTCTGCTTAAGAGACTTCAAATGCTCTCTGCTGCTGGTCTAGCCATGATCAAGTAACAGTTTTATGTGTGAGCTCTCTCAAAGGTGCCGTCACCTCACTGAAGTCTGGGATAAACTTGCCTAAGTAATTGACCATACCAAGAAATCATTGTAGAGCTTGCACATTATCTGGTACTGGCATTTCAAGAATGGCTGCTTGTTTGGATGAGTTTGAACTCAAGCCCATACTTGTAAAGAAATGACCTACATATGTAACTTCTGGTAGTCTGAATTTGCACTTCAGAGGATTGAGCTTTAAGTTCACTTCACGTCCTCTGTCTAGAACTCTCTTAAGATTTCTGTCATGCTTTGCCTCACCATCACCTCCGACCAATATATCATCTACTATTATGGAACATGGATAACCTGAAAAAATTTGCTCCATGTGCACACTGAAAGACTTACTTGCAGAATTTATTCCAAATGGCATCCTGAGGAATCTATATCTTCCAAATGAGGTACTGTTTGTAGTCAGTAATGAAGATTTGCAATCAAGCATCACTTGCTAAAATTAACTCTTTGCATCTAAGACAGAAAAAACAGTGGCATCATGGCTGCAACCTCTTCGAATGCATGCATGGGATGATGCAGTCTCTTTAATGATTTGTTCAAATCTCTTGGGTCAATACATATTCTGATTACATCTGAGCCTTTTTTATAAGCTGCTACCATGGACGACACTCGTTTGGTAGGTTCTGTAACTGAACAAATTATACCTTGTTGCACCATTTTGCCCATTTGAGCTTTGACCTTATGTTGTACAGCTATCAAAACTCTTCTTGCTGGTCTGACCACTGGACAGCTTTCTGGGTCTAATTTCATGGAATACACAACTGGAAGTTTGCCCAATCTGTCATTGAAAACATCAGCATACTCTGAAAAAATAGTATTGGTGAAGCTAGAACTAGGATATGTGCTTATCTGATGAACTTCTTTAGTAAAAGAAAGCAGATTCATTTTCAGACTGTCTCTGAGACCCAATAATGACTGCACAGGTCTTTGAACCACATAGAACAATAGGCTAAAGAGCTCTTAGCCACATAACATGAAAGCACTACTGAGCCTTTGGTTTGAATTTCTTCACCTCCATAAGCTACAAGTTTCGCACAACTAGTCACATTTAGTTGTTCACCAGCTCTGAACCTTGCAAAAGTATCTGGAGACATGATGTTACACTTTGAACCAGTGTCTATTTTAAGCTCGGCAGATTTATCATTGATCCAGATAGTACAAAACACTTCATTTCTTGTCAATAAATCTACTGTACCAATTTTTTCACCAATTATTGATACACCATCTACACAGAAAGCAGACTGTTGCAGGTCTATTTGATTAACTTGCTTTTTGGAGTGAGGCTTCTTTGTAAATGTGTGAGGCTTACTCTATTTACAAAATCTTTGAAAATGGTTCAATTTCTTACACTTACGATATTGCTGACCAAATGCCATGCACTTTTCTCTTCTGGAATCATGGTTAGCACCACATTTGAGACAGTTAACAATAAAGCTTGACTTGGGTTTTGCTGATTCACTCTTATGCTGTACTGAGCAACGTGTGTTTTGCACTAGATAACCTTGGTTTTGTACTGAGCACGCTCCTTTAACGGAACTGTTCTTGGAATGTGCTACAAGACTTTGGGTTTTACTTGGAAGTCCCACAGGGGTTGCTGCTGCCACTTGCTAAGGCCTGCTTTTGCCTGTCACATATTGCATGCTGTCTACATAAGCTCTGGAGCCTACTGAAACCATGCTCTTATCAATAGCAAGCATATTTGTGTGCCTTTCTGTAACTTCAAGAATCTGACAAATCTCAATGGCTTTACTCAGCGTTAAATCACTGTCACAAAGCAAAATCTTTCTCACATCAGCATTATTAATACCACGCATGAGCCTGTCCTTTATTAATTCATCCTTTAAATCACCAAACCTACACATTTTAGCTTTGTTTCTCAAGTCGGTAATATAAGCTGCGAAAGTTTCCCCTTGCTTTTGATCTTGAAAAACAAGTACCTCTCTAGTATAATATTAGTCTGGGGGTTACACATTTCCCTGAATTTGTGCTTTAAACACTTGGGGTCATCCCTTGATTCAGCATGCACAACAACACAATGAGTTTCTCCTTCACCTTCATACACTGCTGGTGAATAGACAAATGAACGTTCCTTTTCAATGGCCTCTGACCCTGCTAGGTTCAGCAAAATGAATGCCCTAGTACGTACATCTTTATCAGAATAAGCTGCTTGTATAAATATATTGTATTCTTGCTCAAATATTCTCCAATTCTCTGCAATGTTCTGATCAAACACAAGTGGTTGTGGCTTGTGAAATCCATCTGCCATATTGATATATCTCAGTGGAAACTCTTGCAAATATGCACAAACTTACACACTTGTATATACACATATACATGTGCTTGAAATTTATGCCAGTACTTGCAACAGCATAAAGAGCCTATGTATAACTGAATTTCACAAACTAAGTTTCCTGGGCACTGCTACACTTTAAAATCTTTTTTCTGTAATGACACTTGCCTTGAAATTATTTTGCTATATGAGCCGTTTGTCCTGTAAAGGCATTAATGCTAAAGTCATTTATCATCTTGGAGCAATGGCACTTTACGAATTAACTGTTTCGAAGTAATTGTGATTTGCAAATAAGCTATCTTGAAGGAATGGCACTTCACAAATAAACTGTTTTGAAGTAATGGCACTTTGCGAATAAACTCTTTTGAAGTAATGACACTTTGCAAATAAACTGTTTAGAAGTAATCTGACAAGTCATTCAATAACCCATTAGAAAACTATTTTGTTGGTTCCACTTGTTAATGAAATAAAAATAAAAAATACAATAATGCGACAACAATTCTCCGTACTAAGCGCTTTCACCCACACTCGTATAGGGCATCTTCAGAGTGAAGATGCCCTATACGATTGTGGGTGAAAGCGCTTACGGAGAATTTGCATTATTGTATTTTATTTTTATTTCATTAACAAGTGGAACCAACAAACCAGTTTTCTAATGGGTTATTGAATGACTTGTCAGCTTACTAGTTGTTCCAATATATATCTGATTTTGTGTTTAGAAGTAATGTCACTTTCCGAATATATTGCCTCAAAGTAATTACAATTTGAGAATGTACTTGGCAGGAGAAGTTCAGAGTGAGAAACACTTCAAAATAACCATACTTTGCAAATAAACAGTACACAGCACACCGGAATTTCCCCAAAATGGCTGCACTTTGCCAAACAACTCTGTATAATGCAAGAGACTCTCTGTAATGGTGGCACTCTGCGAACAGACACACCCAGGCACAAGAAACTTTTTGAAATGGCTTCACTTTACTGTACTTCATGAAACAGTTGCACTTTGCACACAACAAACTCCTCGGAATAAATGCACAGTAATAAGCACACACTGTAAGCACTTTTATACACTTTGAGATACTACAAAGAACTCTAGTTATGCTATTCAAGACTTCAAGCAATACGAAGTAGTAATTTGTGTCAAACACAGTAATTCACCTAAAACACATGCAATCGCCTTTGCTTTATTTATACTCAGTGTGCCCTTTTCTGCCCTTTCTATTACAGTCATTTCGCTCATTAAATCTCTTAATGTGCCTCTTATGCCCTTGTGTTATATTCATTTTGCTAATTTAATCTCTTGTCATGCCCATTATACTTTCTTGTGCTCATTTTAACTCTAAACATGCTCGTTTTACTTTAAACATGCTCGTTTTACAATTCTGAGGTAATTCTGAACCCTTTATTTACTTTTCTAATGCTCGTTTTATCAAATAACTCAGTTTCAAACATTTCATCTGATTAATGAGCTCTTTTATATTTTTCATTTGTTTAATAAACATTTCTGTGCTATTTGTTTGCTTAACACTATGTTTTGTGCCCTTGCAATGCTCCATTTAACCTCTTTTAATAAATAAATCATTCATGGGTGTTGTCATTAACTTGTTTCTAGCCCTTTTTTTTGCTCTCAATTATTTTAGTTTGCCTTTGCCATTACCTCTGCTCCTCATGGCTCTGAAGAATAGTCTTTGCCATCCCACTTCTGACACCATGTTGCTCACAAGGTCAGGATAAAACAAGCAAGCATTTGTGGGTTCTTGTTCAAGCAACTTTACTGTATACAAACACATCATAAATAAGGTTAAGTAACTTTAACTTATAAACTAACTATCATGCACATGGATGTTAACATTCTAGCTGCACCTTCAAAATGGCACTGACGCTAACACATACTTGGTATTTATATGCACACACAGATCTTGGAAATGCTTCTTAAAAGTACAACACACCTGTTATTCTACAGGTAGGGAATATAATTGGTGTAGAACTTAGATAACTAGAGTGGTGAAGATGAGAAGGGAAGGTAGTGTGAGAAGGGAGGTAAGATAGAGACATTAGAGCAAACGACTAAAGGAATGAGATGAGCTTGGAGATAGCAGATAGGGTGAAAGTTAACAGACTATGTAAAAGGAGAATTAGAAAAAGGAAAGAGTTGGCTGACGTAAGGGGTTCAGGGAGGATTTTTGCACTGACATATCCAGGTAGTATTTAGGTAATCTTTTAGAGCTTTCTTAAATTCTAAAATCTGATTAATTTTTCTTAAGGGTATGGGAAGCTTGTTC
The DNA here is from genome assembly GCF_019279795.1 of Protopterus annectens. Classification (NCBI taxonomy): domain Eukaryota; kingdom Metazoa; phylum Chordata; order Ceratodontiformes; family Protopteridae; genus Protopterus; species Protopterus annectens. The sequence goes on along the minus strand of NC_056741.1, from coordinate 1,813,509,628 downwards.
CATGAGAGGGCCAGGAAGCAGCTGTAAAGTTTTTGTCCAGTAGATCTCTTAGGTTTGTAAACTTCTATAAGATATTGCTCAGAGCTCCTATGAGTTCTTGGAGGGGGTATAGGGGGAGAGTATAGAGGAGATGTCAGGGCATGAGGAGGATTTGTATAGAATGGAATGGAAGATAGGTTGAGAAAGTTGGAGATGATGAAGGAATTCTAACCAATTTAGTGTCTTGAGAGCAACACAATGATGAGATTTGGAAGACATTCAAGGCAAATCTAGCTACTTTAATATAGGTGATTTTGAGTTTAGTGAGGTGACTGGACTGTAACTTAGTTAATATCTGTGAGCTATAGAAGAGATTAGGAAGGAGTTAGGGATGGGCAAGTATCTGTCGGGACTCATTAGTTAGAAACTTCTTATTTGTATACAGTAAGCCTAATTTTTGATGTGTTTTCTTAATACAGTGGAACACATGAAGGTAAAATTTATGTTGGTCATCAATAATGGCACTGAGAAGCTTAGTGTGGGTTTCGACATTAATGATTGTGCTGTTAAGAGATGTAATGGTGAATGTGGATTTGTGTTGGAACAGTGACTTAGGGAGGAAAAGTAGACGTTTGGTCTTTTTGGGGTTAAGTATGAATTAGTTATTGGAGAGCCATTTTTCAATAAGGTTAAATGATGTCTGTGTAAGGGTATGTAGGTCAGAGAGGATATCAGAAGTGGTGATAATTGTGGAGTCATCTGCATACGGTATAAAAGATGAATGTGGAAAAGAGGTATAGAGGTGGTTTATGAAAATGTTAAAAAGTAAGGGACCAAGAATTGACCCTTGAGGGACTTCTATCTTAATGGGTAGGAAGGCTGAGTGAATGGAGAGACATTTAACAGCTTGTCTGTTGCAGAGATCGCTATGAAACCAGGAAATGGTAGCAGATGAAAAACTGAGCTGAGAGAGTTTGGAAAGGAGAAGACAGTGTCAAAAACTATGGAAAGATATAGAAAGAAACAGGAGACCAGCTTGTTGTTATCTTTGGCCATGGAGACAGAGTGTGTAAAGGATATGAGGTATGTTGTAGTGCTTTGGTGTGGCCATGTTGTGTAGGTGAGAGTAAGTTTTCTTGGGTGACACAGTCTAAGATTTGTTTATGAACACATTTCTCAATAAGTTTAGATAAAGGGGACAACATTGCTATAGACCAATAGATAGCAAGCTCAGCAGAGTTACCACCTTTGTGGAGGGGTATTGTATAGAATTGTTTCCAAAGAGAGGGAACTATGGATTCACTTATTGAATGATTTATAAGGCTGGAAATGGGACAAGCTATAGAGTTAGCAGTGACCTTAAGGAAGAGTGAGGGTAAGTAAGTTATCTGCCGAAGTAGAGCAAGGTTTGAGTTTGTGGAGAAGATTTTTAATATAATTTGTAGGAAATGGTCTTAGTGTGAAGAAATTATTGAGTTTGGAAGGAGTGATAGAAATGGAGGGTTCAGTGGAATCTGAGTTTACTTAAGTTTATTAATTGTGTCAATAAAGTAAGTGTTAAAGATGACAGCAGTTTCTTGTGGAGTATTATTAGGGCATGGGTTAGGAGTAGAGGGGTTTCCAGAGTGTAAGATTTGGTTGACACTTTTCCAAATTTTTTTTAGATTTTTACTGTATGTATCCTGTGGTGTTGGAAAATGTTCTTGTCTATATTAACTTGTTTTTTGGTGAGGTTACATAGTTCCTTGTAAGTCAGGTAGTAAGTTGACATTTCAGTCTTAGTCCACTGCTTCCAACCATTATTTCCTTTTTGTATAGGGAGTGTGTAGGCTGGGTGAGCAAAGGAGAGATTTAAGATTTGACCCTTTTTGTTCTCAGAGAAGCAAGGGAGTCAAGTGTGTTTAGAAATATGTTATTAAATTGTTAAACAGCCTCATCCAGAGGAAGATTAGAAAGGAAGGACCAGTTGATGAATGAGAGAATATATTTAACAGAGTCTGGTAGGAAATTAGATAGCCTCCTGCACTCTATGATTTTATGTGGCCTAGGAAGGTGGGGAGAGAATATCTAGACATAGATGGGAGAGTAGTCTCTAACAGCATCAGGTAGACACTGAGGATGATAATAGGGGTTAGGCTTGGAGACAAGAATCCAGTCAATGATAGATGCAGAGTTAGTTGGTTATTTTTATTGTAGTGAGTGGGAGTTGAGATGAGATGAGAGAAATGGTATAAGTTTATGCTAGAGCTTGGACAGGAGGAATTTAGGGATAGCCAATTGATGTTTACATCACCTAGTAGGATGGTTTCATTGGGTATATTATTAGTAAATCAGGAGAGAATTTGTTCTAGTATAGATATATTACTACCTGGAGGTATATAAATTGCAGCAATAGTTAAGGTTTTATGGTCAATGGGTTTACAGTTTGCCATTAATAGTTCAACTGAGTAAAAAGAAGGTGGGAGTTAGGTAAAGGGGAAAGGGTGAGATTGTTGGAGTATACAATAGCAATGTCTCCTCCTTTTTTGGTTGTTCTGTCCAGACGAAGAATGTTATAACCTGGGGGGATTCATTATCTGAGACGTGTGGTTTATGTCAAGTTTCTGATATAGTTATTATGTTAGGAGAGTATTGTACTACCCAAGTACAAAATTCACTTACTTTATTGAGAATACTGTGAATATTAATGCAAAAGAAGGATAAATATTTTGTTGTAGGGTTAGAGTGCTGAGTTATCGATTGGGAGGTAAAAGTATTACAAGGGAAAAGTATGATTGTTTTGAGGATGTCTAGGAATGATGTCTGTACTTGGTTTGTGAATGCAGTGAGATGATGGTGAGATTTTGATCATGGGAAGGATAAGGTTAGAAGTATGGAAGAGTGAAGAGGATATGTGAGGAAAAACAATGTGCTTCATTATACTGGGTGTAATAAGTAGATGTTGGAGGAAGATTAAGTGGATTAATTTGTATATTATATGAGGAGAGATAAAGAAACAGGAGAAGGAGAGAAAACAGGAAAGATAGAAACATCTTAGATGCATTGTGATGGATGAGAATAGAAATATTAAGTATAGATATGGAAGAAATAACTACGAATTAGTTTGATGATATGAATGTGGTGTTGGAGTTGTAGGAGAAAAAGAAAAGAATGAGTCAGCAGTACAGAAGAGGTTTTAATTGGAGGAAATTGGGAGGAAGTGGAGGTGCTTGGAGGGGAGGGGAAATGGTGGTTATCTATAAAAGAAATGAGTGTGGGTGTGGGTGAGAGTGGGGGTAGGGTAGAGGACCGGAGTGAGTTTGAGTGTAGCGAGGGTGAATGGAGCAGGTTGAACCACAGGAAGTGACTAACTGTGAAGAAAACGTATCAGCAAATCCAAGAGGTTAGGTAAACAGAGTGAGTGTTGTTAAAGCTAACAAAGAAAACCTAGGAAAGTGACTTATAAAAAGTAGAATATTTAATAAGGAGATCTAAGTCAAGGTAGAGAAAAAGAACACAGGGGAGTATTTCCCTAAAAGGGAGGCAAAAAAATGTTAAATACAAAAGAAAAACATGTATTGATAGGGGGTGATTATAGCTGAACAGGGTCTGTGAAGGCAATACAAAAACTGGAAGGGTAGGGAGTGGGTCAAAGAAAATGTGCATCCCACAACCTCAGCTTCTAGGATTTTAGTTTAAAAACAGAAGTTTCAGAAAATAATGGCTTTTTGGCAAAACACATGCAACCTATTTTCATAAGGTAAAAGGCACATCTCAAGTGTTACTTTCTGTCTTGGATGGTGATATTCAAGCAGGTCTTATCAGGGACGGTGGTGAAACAGCGCACTATCCTCAGTTAGGGTAACTGCAACAAAAAGAGATGTATATAGAGCTGGGTGAAGTAGATGACATATTCATAATAGCAGGACAAGTTCCATGCATATTTTGAAGTGCTTCAAAGTATAAATAAGCACAGGATAGAGAAGTAAAAGGAGGGAGAGATTGGTATAGAATAGCACCAAGTAGGAAAGAATGGTTAGCTGCAATTAAACAGTAGCATAGTTGACACAGAACAGACAGTAGAAGAACAGTTGCAGGATAACAGGCATGAATTACTAATGTTCACTGCATACAATACACGGAACCAAACGCTCTGCCTATAACCACTAATACAGCATTCAGTGTTCTTGCTACAAAAATATTACTGAAACTGACTAAAATAGACGTCAAAGTACAAGATACAAGTACAGTTTCACCTACTCAACTGTGAAAAAGCTACAGCAACTGTTCAAGTGACAGTCATTCTATTAGTGAAGCAACTAATTATTTAGGGGTTCTAGATGCTGTCGCATGTGATTAAAAACACAAATTCAACAGAGTGGCGTTGTATAAATAGCAGCATCAACTATCCTTCTACTTTAGAAGTCTAGTTATTTCAGAGCTCGAGATGCTATCGCTAAAGGATAACACTGTTTCAGCAGTGAGGTTACAATACAAGCATTTTTCAATGACAAAAATAAGGATGGAAGTAACTCAGTAAAGAAAGGAGGAAGTTATACAACATTAGCAAAGAGGAACTAGATTTCTAAAATATCTGAGCAGAGATAAGACTCACAGAATCACGACAGTGGGTAAGGGGGGAAGCACCCTACTTACAGATACAGCTGCTTATAACTGCAAGATTGAGGCTATGTTTGTCAATAACATGTTTTACAACAAATGTGGTTTTAACACTATAAACGTTGCTTCTAATAATTTGAGAAAGAAGCTAAGAAATGAAGATGCTTTACTAGACGCCTCACTGTTTGACTGTTTAGAACCCCCCCCACCCAAAAATACTAAGCTTCTTTGAGATCCACAAACCCGATAAGAATATCTCTCACCATTCCTGCCGACCAGTAGTGACAAGTGGTGGTTCCACAATTGAGACAATATCAATCTATCTTGATGCACAGATAAAACCAATGGCAGAGGCCAACAAATCTTTTATTTTAGACTCTCTGGACTTTATGGGTAAAATTAAAAATATTCCGGTCATCGATTCCACAATCCTAGTCACAAATGATGTGCAAGTACATAATGCTGTGCTTCCATACAGTTACTATAGTCAGGCTGTAACAGAGGCATATGAAAAGGACACGTATGTATTACCAACAGGGAAAGAAGTTCCAGGAAAGCTTTTTTGATCTAACCCTTATGAATAACTACTTCATGTTTAACAACAAATTTTATATGCAGACTACTGGAATAGCTATGGGGTAATCATGGTCCCACGCCTGGCCAATATGGCTTTTGGAAAAAGGAAGGAGGATGTAATGTACCAAAGACCCTATTATGCACCTAAGAAATGCCGTCTTCATTTCAATGATAATGTTTTTAACACTGGGGGAAGGGGCACAATGAATAACTTTTACAAACATATCAGTAACTCCACTTGCCTCCTGAGATTCATGACTTCTCACAGTAAATTCTTGGTCAGCTTTTTAAATATAACCATACCTAAGGACACAAAACAAATGACTCTCCAATAACCTGTTCAGAAAACCAACACAGGTTAATATGCTGTTGTACAGTTAAGCATGCATTTCCAGATCAGAAAGAGAAACATAAAATCTCAGGGGATGAGAACTGCAAATATCTCCAAAGAGCTTAGAAATTTCATCACAAATCTAAACAGCCTACACCAAGACTTCCGGTTAAGGAGGTACAGCAATACCTTACTGAATTCCATCCTTAATCCCATCAGTACTTTAAAGGAGGAAGCGGACCCTGTTTTGAGGGAGCCTCCTGGCAGATTCCTAAAGCTCAACAGAAACTAACACCAGGATGCTCAGGAGGCCAAAAGAAAAGGAAGCATGGCTCTCACTTTTACAGCAAATTACAAATCAATAAGAAAGATCATGATTGACACCTGGGTGGTGATTACAGACAATAATCAGATGGAAAAAAACCTCCTAGGACACGATCCTTGTTTTATTTCCTGGAAAGCTGGGAAAGTATAGAACTGGGTATAGTACTAATTCAGACAAGAGGAGGACAACAAAGGAAATTTATCCATGTAGTCCTCCTTTTTGCACTTACTGCAACTACATGAGTAGCAAGGTCTACTTCTTTTGCCAGTACTCAGAAGAAAAATCAACAGCACTTGTTCTAGTATTTGCAGCAATGCCTGTGTGATACACCATACATAGTGTAATGTCTGCAGTTGTTTCTATGGAAGGAAAACTGTGAACATGTTTAAAAAAGGTGGCACATTACCTGTCTGACATCAGACTTCAAATCTTCAAAAAACAACTAGCCAAGAACTGCCATGATTTCCCAGACCATGGATGTTTCCAATTCCACATCCTGGACAAGCTCACTATGGCCCCAGTTGAAGGAAACAAAAATGTCATCGTCAAAAAAATGGAGTTAAGCTGGTAGATCAAATTGGAAGCCCACCACCACCATTCTGGTCTAAACTTCAGTATTTCATCAAAGTGTGCTTGCACTCAGGAATGTGAACCATAAATCATACAGCTGAAACACCCATACAGTTTAACCCTGGGCTTGGACATTAACTGGTAATTAACGCTAATTGTTGTTGTTAATATGAAAAATCCAATCAAGAAATTGGATCTGTAGAACTTCCAAGACAGCTTCACTCTGAATAGCAATTTGTTTCTAGCTCTCCCAGTGTGAAAACAGAAACTCAGCAGAAAAGGCCAGTAGACTTGTGTTTATGGGTAACTTTCAATAAGTAGCTAGTAAGTGCACTGCCTGGATGCTAGGAATAAAGAAATAAAGAAGACCTGAAAGAAAATCAGCTACAAGAAGTGAGGAAGAAACACTGACTGAGGAAAGTTCTGCAGCTGTTCAGCAAAAAGCAATGCAACCTTCAGATAGTATTTTCCAATAATCTACAGAAAGACAGAAGACAACTGCATACAGACCTGGTTAAACTAAACAAAACACTGATGGATTATATCAACACAAACAACAAAAGGCTGGAAAAATGGAAGAAGCTTTAAACAGATATTCAGATGAGATGATAAAGCTGCAAAAATCAGAGGTCAAAATGAAGAAAAGACTGGCTGAATATGAGACTGCTCAATAAGAGATGTTTCAAAATATAATAGAATTAGAGGACAGAGTACATAGGGAAAACCTGAGATTTTCAGCTATACCAGAGAAGTTGGAAAGAACAGACTGCATTGATTTTATGAAAGCACAAATAAGCAAATGGACTGGTATTCCAAAGCAGGAGTTGTCAGTATAAAGGGCACATCGTGTGTATGCTCCAAACCTAGCTATAAGAAAGCAACCCAAACCTTTAATCATTAAGATGCAATCCTACCAGCAGAATAAGTTGATTCTAACAAAACTGTGGCAGAAAGACAAAATACTTAAAATAGGAGACAGCAGAGTGTTTGTGGAGAATGATTGCTAACTGTACACCAGGCAGAAGAGGAGTAATTTCATCCCACTATTCAGGGAATGTCAAGACATGGGTATGAGATTCAAACTGCTGTATCCAGCTGTTTTTAAAGTATTCTTCCCTAGAGACAAAATAATTTTTTGATGAAGTGCATGCTAAGGAGGCAATACAAAAGTCTGTAAAACAAAAAGTGAGCTGTGAAACAGAAGGAAATTCTACTTCTTGTGGTAAGAAAGACCACAGAGAGACTGTACATGTGAAAACTTTTCCATTATTTCAACGGAAAATGTTGGAGAGAAGGGGGCATGAGAGTTGACTAGAAGAATTGAGAGTATGTTGGAAATGAAGAAGACAGAATTTGGGCAATGGAGAAGAACAGCAATAAAACCAGTAACTCAATGTGGGATTACAATGTAATAATTATATTTGTGAAACATGACAGAACAAGAAAATCTGGAAATATTGGACTTTTTCAAAATTTCTTGCATTTGTGGGGCTCTACATTATATACTCTATTTCATGTCATTAACGTTTGGAAAAAATGCTTTGGGGAGGGGAAGAGAGGGGATAAAACTAACAGCAAGTAAAGAAAACATATTCTTTTCTTAATAGTACTGCATTTGTGGTGTATGGTTTTCTTTGCATGCTATTTTTAAGTGTAATGGGGATTGTAAACAGGTGCTGCTGTTTTTCTTTTTCTCCCCTCTTCTCTCTTTCTTCTTGTACAGTTTTGAGAAATATTGACAATGCAATGTAAAAAAAAAGCCTGATTAAAAAGGCATGACAAAGTTCAAATTAATGTGCTTTTTTTTCATTCCTGCATTGGGAAATTACTGCATTAAGGAAATTACATTGATTAGTTTTAAGAGACCACAAGTAAACAAAAATGAATATTATGAGGCTTTCTTTTCTAGCAAATGCATGTATACTTAGCAATTTTGCAGCTGGTCTTCATGTTTTCATGGAAACAATCTGATAAAGAGAAAATGGCTGTCTGGTTCTCATGTCTCCATGGAGACAATCTGATAAAGAGAAACTGGCAATATTCTGGTGGAAGGGGACTGGCTGAGGGAAAAGGAAAATAAAAAAAGAAAAGAGAAATTGGCTAGAGCATAATATTCTCTGAAAGCAATCAGGGTTTTTTCCAGCTGACAGGCCTTTAAAGATAATACAAAACCAATTAGACTTGAAGTTTTCTCAGTTTTTTAAGTGCAATGGGGATACTCTTATAAACAAGTGTATTTGTTTTGTTTTTTTCTTTTTCTCCTTTCTTCTTTCTTTTTCCTTTGTTCAGTTTTAAGAAATGCAGGCACTGCAATGTAAAAAAGGGGGAGAGAGGAAAGGTCTGGTTAAGAGAGTATGACATAAGGAAAGGTCTGGTTAAGAAAGCATGACAAAAGAAAAATCAGTGTGCTTTTTGCCATGCTTTTCATGCTTGCATAGGAAAGTGACTGGGTTAAGACTGTAGGTATTATCCAGTAACAAGTTTATTACAAAGGATATAAATGAAACAGAATATTGAATATTAAAATGCTTTTTTTCTGTTAAACAAGGTACCTTTAGCAGTTTTGTGTATGGTTTGCATGTCACTAGAAGACAATTAGATAAAAAGAAATGGCTTGGAGAAAGTACTTACTGAAAGCATTCAAGTTTTTTCTCAGGTGGGAGAGCTACAAAGATAGTAAAAATCAAATAGCACTTACTAATAGTGCAGGCTGTACCATGCATCTTAACATGACTAACCTTTCTGTTTGGTTAACTCTAGCATGTGTGTGTGGCTATCAACTTAGAACTTTTGTTCTTATTAGGAAGCAAAAACATCAATATTTGAAGATGTACATAGATTTGTGTGTCATTCTTACATTAATAGGTTTTAGGGGTGTTTGGGGGGTTGTTTATGCTGTTTGATGTGGCATAGGCTCAAATGGATATGACAACCTGCCAAACAGTATATGCATGTAACATAAAAGTTGGAACTAGACATTCAATAAAAAAAGTAGTTACACATAAAAGGTGGTAATAATAACTATATAAGAAAATGATGCTTTCTACAATGTCTTTCATTCTGAGTGGTCTTATAGATAAATATAAAAAAGATATAGTAGTGTATTATATTAAAAATGTAGAGTGTGAACAGCTATGCTACAGGAGACGCACCTCAAAAGAACTGAACCTGTGAATTTGATACAGAAATTTTTTCAGGATGGTTACTCACCAGAATATCTGGGGCAAACACAAAGAGGAGTACTTATATTAATTGCAAGAGGAGCTCTAATAGTGATAGAAGAGTTAAAAAAAAGATAATAAAGGAAGATATACAGCAGTAAGGGGCTACTGGCAAGGGAGGAAGATTACATTGGCATGCTTTTATATTCCACCAAAAGTTGTTACAATGGAATTTAAGGAAATTCTGGGAGAAACAATCAGCTTTCAGGAAGGAATATTAGTAATATCAATTAGGATAGGAAGAGATGAAATAAAAATGGCTATATATAACCAATCTACAGGAAAGTCCCCAGGAACTGATTGCATCTCCTGTGGAAGTTTGGAAGCTAGGAGAGAAAAAACTGATAAAGATTGGAAAGGTTTTGTTTAACATTATTTTAAGAGGAGAAGTACCACCAGCATCCTGGAAGAAGGCGGTGGTAACGGTAATACTTAAAGAGAGTAAAGATCCAGCTTCATACAGGCCCATTTCAATACTAAACCATGATTATAATGTGTTTATGTCTATAATGGCTAAAAGAATGGCAAAAGTGATACTAAAATTAATAGATATGGATCAGTGTGGTTTTGTGGAGGGAAGGCAAAGATTTGACAATATTAACAGAACACTGATGATCCACAGGGAAGCAGAATATAAGAAAATACCACTATTATTCGTGGGTCTTGATGCAGAGAAAGCATTTAACAGAGTAAGCTAGGATTTTATCAGCAGAACACTGGAAGCATTTGCATTCCCTGATAAAATTATAAGGTTGATTAGGAAGACATATGATGGATCGGAGGTGAAAATTAAAGTGGGTGGTGTCCTGTCTGATAATCTCTGCTTGAGCAGAGGAACCAGACAGGGGTATCCTCTCTCCCCTTTGTTATTTGCATTACATTTAGAACCATTGGCAAAGAAAATAAGGGACTCAGATATTCAAGGATATAATTGGTATGGTAGTCAGGAAAACTTGGTTCTATTTGCAGATGACATTATTACATCTGCAAAACCAGAAAGGGACATTACACTGCTGTGGAATATATTGAGACAGTTTCAGACTTTTTCAGGATATAAAATTAATGAAGTTAAAACAAACGTATCCACATACAAACTGGTATGAATCAAAAATGATACTGGTGTGGCAGCTAAGGATATGTGGGAAGAGACTAAATAAAGACGGTACAAAAACTTAGAAAATGGAAGCTTTGTTATATGAATATCAATAGTAAGATACAAGCAGTTATAATGTTTTTAGTTCCTTTAGTCTTATAAACAAAGAAACTCCAAAAGAATCAGGCAAAACCAAAACAGCAAATGGAACTCAATATTTAACGAAGCACTTTTCATCCACATCAATCTGTGGACTTCTTCAGATACAACAATACAAAACTAACAATGTTTAAATATCCATCCATCCTAGTCATATGACCTAATCCAAAAACAAATTAAAGTGCTATATTTCTAAAACTATTGGTAGCTATGTAAAACCATTATTACTATACAATAAAAACAATACACACAAAAATGCCCCCTATCTACAGCTAAAGTCATAAAGACAGTATTATTCATTTAAAATATGTTATTCCCCTTTAGTCTTATACACAGTTCAGGCATATTTTTATCAATCAGAGGAAAAGTTATGGATAGCAATTAATAAAGAGATGAAGGATTTTATCTGGGAGGGTAAGATGGCAAGAGTCAAGTGGGATAAGCTTACTCTTCCAATAGAATAGGCAGATTGAGATTACCCGAGTTGAAGGGGTATTTCCGAGCAACACAGTTATGGCTGCTATACATAGCACAAGCAGAAAACTGTAATTCAAAGTGGAAAGAAATGATGATGAAACGGGGGGGGCTCCAGTAACAGGGAGAGACTGGAATTTTGGATGCAAACTTTTACGGAGAACAATAATCATACAAAACATATTCATAATATAACAGAAGGTCTTCTAAGAACTAAAACATCACATGAATGGAGTAAGGAAATTCTGCTGATTACAATTACTGCAATTAGGGATACAGACAATATGCAAAAGGGGACCAGAATATATTGGAGAAAACTGGCAAGGGAACCAACGTACTGGGAGCAAATAACTAGAGAGGGAAAAGCAACAGAATAGGAAGAGGCCAAGAACTTATTTGGATTGCAGGTTAGAGATTGCCTTCCATATCAAGGATTGATATCACAGTATAGGCAAAGAGAAGGAAATGGGGGTCCTAAATGAAAGACCAGCAGTGGCAGAGTTTTTAGTAGAATCTAGAATAGAAGATGCTGTTAAGAAAGGAATAATTAGTACAGCATGTACAATATTACATGATAACTATAAGAATCAATCAGAAGAGGTTAGAAAGGACTGGGAAGAGAGAGACTGGATAAGCAATTCACAAAGAAACAATGGGGGAATATATGTATGCCTCCCAGATATGCAACAAAATCTGGAAGATTTATGATCTTCACCTGGAAGTGTTTACACAGGTATTTTTATACCTCAAGCTGACTCCAAAGAATTTTTTCTCAGGTAGACAGCAAATGTTGGGAGGTGTGCTGAGGAAGAAAGAGGTAACTGAGAACATATTTTCTGGCAGTGTAATGAGTTGGCTGATTTTAGACTCCCTACAGACTGCTCTGCCAGAAATGCTGAGTGAGCAAATTGGAGAAACTAGGGAAATTAATTTTTTTGGGCTATGATACAGAAATGGAACTGCCTAGACATAGTAAGGTCTTGTTGAGTCTAATTATGATGGCTGCCAAAAAATGCAATTACTAGAAAATGGAAATGGAACTCTAAACCAACTTTATTTCTTCTTCTTCTTTCAGCTGCTCCCGTTAGGGGTCGCCACAGCAGATCAACTGTTTCCATTTCTTCCTGTCCTCTGCATTTTGCTCTGTCACACCAACCACCTGCATGTCCTCTCTCCCCACATACATAAACCTTATCTTAGGCCTTCCTCTTTTCCTGTTACCTGGCAGCTTCATCCTTAACATCTTTTTCCCAATATACATCCCTCCTCAGCACATGTCCAAACCAACGTAATCTTGCCTCTCTGGCTTTGTCTCCAAACCTTCCAACCTGGGCTGACCCTCTAATATACTTATTCCTAATCCTGTCCATCCTCGTCACACCTAGTGCAAATCTTAACATCTTCAACTCTGCCACGTCAAGCTCTGACTCCTGCCTTTTGTCAATGCTACTGTCTCCAACCCATATAACATAGCTGGTCTCATTACCCTCTTGTAAACCTTCCCTTTCACTCTTACTGGTACTCGTCTGTCACAAATCACTCCTGACACTCTTCTCCACCCACTCCATCCTGCCTGTACTCTCTTCTTCACCTCTCTTCCACACTCACCATTACTCTGAACTGAAACCAACTTTACAAGTACACAAGAAAATATAGTAACACAGATAAAACAATTACAACTGGGAGCTTTAGAAAAGGGTTGGAGCAAATTACATAGGAAAAATGGGAAATGTGGGATCAATACATGCAGAGGCGGAATGCAGTTTAAAAGAAGGCAGGATATGAATGAGCTATGTAGTGACTGAGTGACAATGACTGCATATATTAAAAGTCATGTATAATGTTTGCAGCTACAGTTGTATCACCATGGTTTGTAATGTATAATGTTTGCAAATGAAATTGTGTCACTATGGTTTATTTTTATTTACATAAATGTAAGATTGCCTACATCATCTATTTTAAGTTAATAAAGATGTTTCTTGTTTTAAAAAAAAGGAAATTAGATCTGTAGATCACTGCATCTACCTGGGTACAGTTTGTCTAGTAAACTAGTAACATAGGAAATAAGCCACTTTAATTTTGCTTTTTCCATTTTTTTTTGTGATCTCAAAATGTGAACAAACCTAAATAACTGTTAGCAGTCTGAAAATACTTTTTACCTTGTGATATGTACAAATGTAAGAGATATTTGAAAACATTTTCTACTACTGATTTGGACTTGGGCTTTCCTTTTTATCTTAGAAGTGAGAAAAGGGGACCAAACACTAGCCTCCTAGTTTGATTGACAGCCTAAACCCATCAGCCTCTTACATCAGCTGAACTTACCCTGGGTCCCAGGCTGGCACCAACCCCCTTTCTCACGACATTGCTTAACCGCCCTTCTTCCTGATTCCTTCCAATTTCCAGCCCTTTTTTGCAATGACTTCACCACCTGGAACATGAAGAGAGGAAGAATCTGAACAGAAAAGCCATTAATAACTGCTAGACCCAGGAAAAGGCTTGATAGTGAAGACTCCAGACTTGAACACCATAGAATCAGACTGTAAGACCAGGGGTATTCTCCCTCTTACTGTGAATACCCCACAGCAACAGGTATAGATGTTCTAGCCGCTTGGCCTGTATTTAACATCATTTTTTGTAATTTGCAATACAGTGAAAACTGTTGTCCCAGGGTCCCTTTCCACAATGCTGTGGTCTTTACACCACAGACACAGTTCGCTTATGCTCAAAGAAGAAATGAAATACATTCTTATTTTTATTTAAGGTTTTGTAAACTCTGCAATTCACCACTGTGTGGATTTTTATTCCACAGACACAACAAGACTATATAAAAAGGCTTTGAGGTCTCAAACTGTATTTACATTTTTATCCCACTTGTGCACATCCATGAGCTCTGTAAAAATAAACATTGTAAATTGTTTCCACTGGAAGTTCTCTCTATGGATGCATCTATTTTTCAAAAAAAAAAAAAAAACGGGAATCACCTAGTGTAGCTCTAAGTGACTAGTTCCCCTTCACATAAAAAGGACTGTTTTCATCAGAAGGAAGAATGGGGACTGGTCACATCAGTCATGTTCACAAGCCTCTTATAAGCAGGCCATGTAATCCTTTTTGCCAACAAGAGAGGGTCTTTGATAATGCATATGACATATATTTCAAAAAAATATGATCCCTGTAAAACTGGATGTTGCCTCTCATATTACGTGTGTTAAAAGCATTGGTAAAGACAAGTCGTACTGAAAAAAGTTCTGTAATAAAGCTTTCATAATTTACTTCAAGTAATGTGAGCCCCAAAAAGGCAGACACTGCTTCTCATATTACATGTGCTACAAAACAGGCTAATAATGTCTGGTGATATGCCTCATAAAAGCAGGAATTTTTAATGATCAAACTGTAAACCATTCTACTAGGCATAGATCTCAACCTCTTAAGAGGCCAGTGTGGAACAAATACCCTAGCAATGTGTGAAAAACAATCAAAATGTGGAACACCCTATTTTTCCACTGTGGAAAAATGCACAATTTCCATGGAGCCTGGGCAAGTCTGAGCAGAATCATGGGCAAATCCAAAATTAATAAGGAATACTTAAAATATTTCTATTACCTTGAGACATCGACAGAATAAGAAAATGTGTGTCATCTGAGCTTCTGTTTATGTTAGAAATACTGTCTCTCTGCCTTTGAAACCTGTGTGTGTGTGTTTGCGTGTGCTCATCTGAATTTCACTGTATGTCTGAGACACTGTGTTTCTCTGTCTCTGCATCTCTTTGTATGTGAGTGCACACACACACACACACACACACACACACATCTATATGTGTGTGTGCATGTCTACTTGATTTTGTGCGTGTGTAATTATATGTATGTGCAGCCATTATTAAATGCTTACATAACTTTCATTTTGGATTTAAAATGCTTTATCCAATAACAATTACATATCTTATGCCTACTTGGAAACATTATGCAGAGGAACTACTTCACATAAAACATACAAAAATGTGTATAATATGAATAAAACAAATACAAAACAATTTAAAAGATAATCCATTTTCTAAGCACAATACCGCTCTCCATAACGAACACTACAGGGACACAACAACATGTAAGAGAATGATCTGTCGAGTACTTCTCATACTCACTGAGGATGCTCACACTGCGCTTAAGGGTTTGGATATGATTTTGCTCACAAGAGACCATTAGACTGCTCTCATATCTACAGAAAAGTCTTCGTCTTTTGCTGGCAGTAGACTTCTGCTACCTGTATGCCCATTCTCCTCTGCAGTATTCTGACTGAATTTTTCTTCTTATATCTGCTCTGCTAGACCTCTTTCCTTTTAGTTTCCACTTTTCTCTGAAGGCTGTTGAAGGGGATGGCATTAAGCTGGAGCCTTTTTTGAATGTATTGCAGTGGCGTGGAAACTAGTAGCAGAACGCGACAGGACGAATTCTCTGCATCCTCAATAGCTTCTTTTACCTTAAGAGCATTGCCTTGACTGGCTCATACACTACAGTGCCAACTGGCATTGTAATTGCATTATACGAGCCAATCAAAAATTGCAAAGTAGAGTCAGCACTGTTCAAAGCAGGAACAGTGGGCTAAGTTGATGTTACATAAGGAGCATTCCACACAATCCGGAGCACTTGGCTGCTCAGCTATTAGGTAGACCTAATAGTGAAAGCGTTTTCTTAAATATAGTTATATGGTGGTAGCTCATGGTGTGTTGTCATTTTTTGTTTGTTAAAAATAAAAACAAAAACATTTTAACTAAGAATGAGGTGCCACAGGCTGCTGAACTGGTAAATCCTCATGGGTCTTTCAAGAATATTCAAATAAGGGACTAACTTCTAAGCTTTGAGATTGATTCCTTGTTTTTCCATCTCACAGATATTCTTCCAAACAGTTTCCCTGGACCCTCCCACAACTATCTGCAACTGTGTTTAAATAACTGACCTGTTGAATGTAATGTATTAGAATTAAACACTCACCCATCTACCTACTTAACCTAATAAACTGCCTAAAACTTCAACAAGGCATCTTTACTTCTTAAACAAGGTGGGCATCAGGGAGAGAGAGAGAGAAAGAGTCTCCTAGATCTGCTAGATAAAGAAATTTTATTTGGACTAATCCTTTGTACTCTGTTTCCCGTTCTTAAAATATGACATCTAGTGCTGTAATGTAAAATTCCATAACATTTCAGAAAATACATTAAAAATCTGGTACATATTCAAGGGCTGTCATTAGGCACATTACAGTTAAAAACATCTAGTGGTGATGTTTATGCTGATAGTGCGTGGAGGGGGGGAAGATTGCAGACTGTATATGTATAGTCTGATATTCTATACCATCATTTAATGATGCTTATGAGTTTCCATTATATTGCGTGGAAACAAGTGGCAAAAGTAATGACATTGTAACTCTTTAATGTAATAAAGAAGACTAGATTACAGTTGTAAAATACCAGTTTGACACAAAAACATTTGTAAAAAAGGGAAGATCAGGATCAAAACACTTTTATTTAAGTTTTGACAAGATGACTGCAATGTTTCACATGCACCATATTAAGGGAACATTCTAAATGGATGCAACATCCATAACATGTATGATAAACCTAATCAGTGCACGTTAATATAAAACACAAGTGGCTTATAGCTTGATGGCTTATTTGGATGTCAAGGCACCCCAGTTTTATATAGCTCAGGTGTAGAGGGGGTATTTACAGCACTACTTAGAAAAGCCATGTTCAGTGGTAAGCACTGCTAACTCATAATGCTTGTTTCTCTAACTTGCTTCTTGACTGTGTGTTTTCTATATGTGCTCCCAAGGCATTCACTGATTTTTGTCAACTACTCTGTTTTTTCTCACCTCCCAAAAACATGTAGGTGACCTGATGATCCTCCGTACTGACTATAATAGTGCTTGCCATGTGTGTATATGTGTGTTTGTGTAACTCTTTGCTGATAAACATGCCATACAAGACTGTCACAAGTTCATGGTACAAACACAAAAGTTGATTTCATGGTATTCTAAATACCCTTCTTTTACCCCGATGGACACAATGCTGGGTGATTGGCTCATACAAACTAGTAACTGGTGTCACAGTCTCAGTCTAAAACTCAGAGCCAACAAGTGCATAATAACAGCATTCAGAATGACAGCCACCACTGCAAATTACTACACTGATATTACACCACTAAGAGTAGACCAAACAATCAGGGATTTAGGAATGCATACAGGCAGCGACTTGGCCTTTGACCATCATGTGTCAACTGTAGTGAGGAAACTATTGTACATTACACAATTTATAACAAGTTTATGGCACCTAGGTCCAAAGATGTCATCATTCCATTGTAGTCTACCCTTATAAGACCAATCATTGAGCACAATGCTCCCTTCAGTACGTACCTAGACAAATATGTAACAACTGGAGGGTCCACAGAGGTTCCTCAAAAAAAAAAAAAACATGGTATAAAAAACAAGTCCTATGCAGACGGCCTCAAAGCCTTATTCTTACACTCAATTTCCTACAGGCTCAAAGCGAAGACCTTTACCTGGTCTACAAAACATCTTCTGAGCCAGCATTAATGGACTTGTTGCACACCTACAAGACAAAGAGCAACAGAAACAAGCAATTCCATGACCTAAACCTCATCTTCAACATAAATAAGACATGCTGGAGGGTCAGATATGCATCTCAAAGGATGCCCCTTCTCTAGAACAGGCTTCTCATCTATGTGAAGCAGAGTTCTTCCCTGTACTTATTGAAGCAAACCTTGGATCAGTGCATAGGGAACCATAAACATACTCCAAGTCTGTCTCCTATGTCTCTATTAGAGACAGTATGGTTGTAAATGTTTGACTACTCAAACCTAACTTATATATAACCCTGGGTCTATATTAAAATCTCGAAGAGGCATTACATCGACACATAAACACCGATGGCATTAAACCATGAACGTTCAAAACAGCAATTTCTTTCCCTGGGAAAGAAATCGCTAGCACCAAAAACACATACACACAATTTCAAACATAACTAAGTGTGGGGCTGTGCCCACCACATCCCCCCCGAACTAAATATACCAACTCCAATATTGCACTACAGTGGGGTAAAGTGCAATGTCACAGCTCTCAGGGCAAGTGATTTTTTTTCCTGGGGAAAAAAAAAAAAAAATCGCTGACCTGAGCCTTCACTATTTTCAGATTTCAGTCTATATGTGTCAGCGAAATGACATTCGCTGTAATGCCGTTTTGCCAATCTAATATAGACCCATCACCCTACACAAAACCTATGCCATCAATACCTAATATTATTGAGTAACATTGCTAGGCTTAAAAAGGCCTTTTAGGGTCATTAGCCTAGTATTTTTCTATGATACCTACTATGACATGATCACAGAACAACTACTAATACTATATATAAAATCATAGACACTATGAAAAGTTGGTAAATACATATAGCCTGCCAGAGGAAATAATGTTAATTACTTATATTGGAAAAAATGAACAAAGTAATTAATGCACCTTAGATGAAAGTTAAATTGCAAAATCCATATCAAACAAAAATCCAGTGAAGCTAGTGCACTGTTGGATAGCAGTCACCCTCTGTAAAATACAATTCTCTCTGCCAAGTTCAAAATGAAACTCTCATTTCCAGAGAAACAGTAAGTAATTTTATTATTCCTCCTACAGATTCTAAGCAAGTGAATCCACATCAGCCAAAACTGTTTCAAAAATGGAACTTGACAGTAAGCCTTTGACCTTCCACAACATCTCAACTAGCATGGCTCCAGACTCTACATATCCTATCCAAACTAAATCTTTCCCTCGTAGTTTCATATCCGTCTTTAATAGGGATTGCCAAAATTTAATTCCAAAAGCACAATGGCACGCTCCATACATACTATCCTACTATCACAGGGCAATAAGTGCTTGGATCAGCTAAACTGTGGCAAAATGAAACTTTATATATATAAATATATATATATATATATATATATATATATATATATATAGAGAGAGAGAGAGAGAGAGAGTCATATATATGAAAATGGCAAAATACACTGATTCAAATAAAGTAACGTATATAAAACTGAACAAGCACCTTTCAAAGGAAACTGAGGCAAAGCATATATAAAACTGAACAAGCACCTTTCAAAGGAAACTGAGGCAAAGCATACAGTCTATCTACTAGTCACACAGAACAGTTAAGGCAGCAGGCACGGAAGCAGTTAAACATAAGATAACTTAGCACTAGATAACCTTCTTGTCAAGCAGGTAATTACTCTGAAGTAATGATGCCACTCACTGTAATTTTTAATAATAATAAATAATGTAATAATTAAGATTAAAATATGTATGGCTCAGGTCCTGTTAGAAAGAAATGGTAGAGGTAGAGCATATTTTTCTCTGCAATCCTCGTTAAGTAATGGGACCCAGGTACATCTTTCAGAGGAACATGTGAGAGTCCCCCTGACATTTTCGAGTGATGTCAATATTTTTTGTGACATCATTTAGAAGCATTGGGGGATTCTGACAGTGTCTGAGGAATTGAGAGGGGTTGTAACAGAGACACCATTGTTCTCTTTTAGGAACAATTTTAATTTGAAAAGACAACTATGCTATAGGAAAGAAGTCAATAGAGATGCATTTATATCTCAATGTTAAGGGACCTATCCTTGCCGGAAGTGTAATGCTTGCAGTTTGATACAACCCAGTATGGTGTTTAATCATCCTCCTTTAGGTATTTCTAATGAATGTACATTTTATGCCGATTGTGCTACTAGGAATTTAGTTTATCTCTCATTTGCACTGTATAGTATGCCTTCTACATAGGGAAGACCAATCACTTCTTTAAGGTGAGAATACTTGAACATGTAAGGGACACCAGGAATGGGAAGCAGAAAAATGCGTTAGCACATCATAAAAAAACAGAAGGGAGTCATCATAGATTTAAGATTTTAGTTCTTGAAGTCATAGAGGTTAGTATTAGGGGTGGGAACCTCAAAAATAAGACAGAAGCTAGAGAACAAGCCTGGATCCTGTTGTTACAAGTGGAGAGGTCTCCAGGCTTAAATGAAACTGTCTCCTTAATACCGGCTCTGAAAGGTTGGTCACTTCCACATTAATGTTTGGTGCTTTTAAATTATTATACAGTGTTTTAATGTATTTATCATGTTTTTATAGTAGTTTGTTGTGTAGAACGATATGTACATGTTATTATATATACATATTTTTTTTATACATTTTTATTTTTTGTTTGTATTGAATGATCTTAGGAGAAAATGATGTCTTGGGAAAGGTAGTATATTAGTTGTGGTTTGTTTTAACTGTTGTCTGATGAAGCAATTTAGGTACTGCGAAAGCGCTTACCGTTTTTACCTTCCATAATTAAACCAGTTTATCTTCAGCCGTGGTGGTCATGCATTTCTTTTTTTTATGATTCCTATCTACTTATTCACATTAGTTAACAGATTAAAATGTAGAGCTGCAATGAGCAGGATGCCTTAATCCTGCTCTCTCCATCTGCTACCACATTATTTTACGCTAGATGTATGTTTCATTTGATAATGATATAATACTGTCTCTTTACCATTTAATTTCACTCACACTCAGTTGGATAGCTCCTTTAACAGAACAGAACATCACATCTGTGAATGCTGCTATTAAATCAGCAAAATCTGGATAAAGAATTGTTTTTCTCAGCTGTGGTGGCATATTTCAACAGCAGCACTTTAAGAAGCACAGAGGTTCATTTGAGATGTGCTGCTACATTATATAGCCATGCTCATGTGGCTCATGTCAGTCATATGTTACTTCTTTTATTACAAGTGTTGTCTGTTTTCTCACAGAGTTTCATTTCATAATGTGAGCTACAAAGAAATCTGCTGGAAAATATCTGTCATTTAGCATATACTTCAGCGTCTCTACCTTTTAAATTTACTATCAGACATTCACAGAGTGGATGAACAGCATCTTCAAAAAATAGTATCCTTGAGACATGTAAACTGTCTGGAGGATTTCTAGGTAATATTAAATCACTGGCATTTTAAGTATGCAGCTTATCTTTTTTAACCTTGCATGAACAAATTATGGATGATAAAAAAATCACATAACATTTTTGAGGTGGCAGTATTATGTAAAATGTTTAATTACTCTGTTTTCAATACTTTTATCTATTTATCTGTTATAATTAAAATAGATACTTTTCTGGCAGATACTATAAACTATTGCACTATAGTATGCGATATCCCCTCAACAAGTTTCAACTAGAAAAACAGGGTTTGCAGAATAGTATTCAAAGTTAGCAAACAAACTGTACCATCACATATTTTCAGGGGGCCATGTTAATGCACTGAAACACCATCAAGCATGTTTCTAATAAACTAACTCTTCCCATATTTTGAGGGTTCTTCCAGAATACAAGACAATGCATGCTATGCACACACAAACACACACACATATATATAAATATAAATATATATATATATATATATATATATATATATATATATATATATATATATATACACACACACACATATATATATATATATATATATATATATACATATATACACATACACATACAGTAACACACAAGTATATACATCTATCTCCCCTTCTAATACTCAAATGGCCATATCATTAACTTTTGTTTTCGTGAGATGAAAATTGTGAAAACAAAATACCTGAACAGCAAATTTGTCCCAGGGCAAGTTAATTTTTTTATGTTGCCTGGGGGAAGAGTGGCAACAAGAAGAAGCGATGTAACACAAGGCATGTTTTGTACAATGCAGTTTGTTTCTTGGGGTAAGGAGAACAAGTACAGTTTGAGAGTACTGTCATAACTTGTAAGAATTTTTTTCAAGGCCTCTGGTTACAAGTGGAGTAAAAATTTGAATGCCAGCATATTGCTTTACTGATAACCATATGGATTTGGAGTGTTTTTGAGGAGGGCATTTTGTGATAAAGCAACACACTGTATTTGAGATGGTTTGTAGGGTTGTGCTTTTTTTTTTTTCTTTGAGGCAACAGCAAAGACAGGGAGTCCATACTCAATTTAGGACAGAAGTACTCCCTTACTGTTGGTAATACTGGCTGATGTAGAGAGACATTGGTATATATTTTTTTCTGGCCCAGAAAAGGAGGGAGTTGACTGGGCTCTTATCCTTTGTCGATAGAAATGAAATCTGAGAGGTTGATCAAGCAGATGCCAAGTCACTTGAAGAATGTGGTAGTTTCTATGGTGAGTTATTTATGTCTGTAAGATGTACGCTGTTATGGGTTTGTGAGAATTTCTGAGAGGTGGTTAAAAGCACTGTATTTCTTTTAATGGCTGTGTAATAGCTTGTGGTTAATTAGCTACTGGTGGAGTACGTGTAGGTCAGGTTGGAGAAGAATCTGTACACAAGAATGACTGGATATGTAAATGTCAGTATTATCTGCATGTAAAATGAGTGGTAATTGAGGAATATTTTAAGGGAGCTTGTGGGTAAAGATGGAAAAGTGGAGGGGTAGAAGAATGAAGCCTTGGGGTACATCTTGAGTTAAGGGTCTATGTCAGAGAGGGAGGGGCCTATTTTGGTTTTAATGTGTCTGTTGGAAAGAAAGTCATTAAACCAGGGTAAGAAATCTAAGTTCATTCCAATTTCCATTACTTTGTTTAGGGGAAGTAATCAATTGAATCAAAAGCTTGCGTGAGGTCAATGAATAGAGCTCAAGCAAATTCACCAAAGTCTATTCTTAGGAGAATGTCATTGGTTAGGTTTCAAATGGCTGTTATATTTCTTAGTCCTGGCCAAAATCTATGCTGTTTTGGGGACAGCAGTTGGCATTGACAGATATAATTTGACAGCTGTATGTATATTACTTTTTTCAAGGAATTTTCTTAAGGTAGAAAGAATAGAGATGGGGCAGAACTGTGAGGTATATTTTGGGATAAACTGCTTGGGAAGTGGTTGACTAGTGCAATTTTCCATATGTCTGGCACAAAGTTTTTGGAGTTTATATCACGTTATCAAAAGATGAAAATAGCGAACACTATTTCATCGGCCCCAAAACATCTAAATATGAAAATATCGAACATTCAGAACAGCAAATTTTTTCCCATGGAAAAAATTTGCTGCTCCAAAACACATGCACACAAGCACATCAAACAAACAGCAACCACACACATACACTTAAATCCCTACATCTAACACTACACTAAACTAAACATACACTATCTACCCACTTACCTTAACCCAAACCCTAACCCTAAGGTCCGTCACTATTGCACACTCACCTAACCCATGCCCTAACCCTAACCCTAACGTACAAACAAATCACACACTTACCTGAACCCAACCCGTAACTTTCCAGCACAGCGCTAAGAATAGCGAAGCCACAGAAACGGCCAACCAAATTCTTTCCCGAGGAAAGAATTCGCTATTCTGCTGCTTTGCTATTCTTAGTGTTCGCTGAATAGTGTTCGATATAAGAACGTTCGAAGTTTTAATACTTTGATTTTCTGATATAGACCCACATATGCTATATGTAAGCAATGGGTTGTGTACTGTAGTCTTTGCAATAATATATGAACCACGGATTAAGGCGGTCAGAGACTGGGGATGTGTTACTGGGAATATTATCAGTAGTACAGTAATATCTTTAAATTGCATTTGCTTGAAGTAGAAGGGAGGGATATATGTTGAAGGTGAGAGTGAATCTTATTTGGGTGTAGTGGGGGTTGTTAGTTTTGGCGACATTGCTAAATTCAGACAGGAATTTGCTGCAAGACAGTGTAATACTGCCACAATGAATGATATTTGAAGGACTATTGTCTAATGTTTTTGACCAGACTATTAGTTGGTTAACTTCTATCCAAAACTGTTTTGGTCTGCTTAAGAGGTGGTGCCAATAGGATTTGTGATGGTTAGGTTGCGTCTTTGGATGGACTGCTTGACTGAGTTTTTTTAATGGAACAAAGGATGCCCTATTATCAGATGTGGGTCTTGTTTCCATTTGTACCTGGTTTAATCTCTAAGTTTGAGGAGGTACTTGAGTTCTTTTGTGAACCATTCATATTTGCTGTGTTTAGGTAACCTTTGTATTAAGGGAAAGAATTTGTCTTGAAGGTGAAGTACAGTTTGAATTAGGGTAGCAGGTACTCTGCTGGGATTTGTTTTCCGCAAAAATGGGACTCCAGTTGAAGGTGCTGAAGTGTTTTTTTTTTTTTTTTTTTTTTTTTTTAATTTTCTAATGTTCTCATCTGATAATTTTTAGAACAGATAGAAGTTTTAATGTTCAGATGTTAATGATGAATGTCTTGGAACAATAATCACTGATGGAGGCAGGGAGTATAGCAATTTTTGACGTGGAATTGGGTATGATGATAATGATGAGGTCAAGAGTGGGGTGTTTAGAGGCTTTAGCGTAAGCAGAAGCCAAGCATTCCAAGGGATTCATGTGAATTCATAGAAGGCAGTTTTTCAGTGAATGCAAAGAAACCAAAACAAGTTCAATGAAACCATCTTCAGCTACAATTAAAAAGGATTTTGTTTTGCAGGGTGAAGCTCCCCTGCACCCCCCAAGCCCCCCCCTCCCGAATTATGGACATGAACTCTGAGGCTGCACAGCAGTGGAGAAAATGGCAATTTCCACTATCAATGAAACTGGTTTCAACAAAATACTTTCAGTTTCTTTGAGATCGCCAAATCCCCCTTTGATGAGAAGACTGCTCCCCATTCCATGCATAAGCAAAGACTATGCCAAAAGATAAAAGCAGTACAGGTAGGAAGCAGAGTGATGCAGACTATCGCAATTAAGTTTGCAAATGCCCTCTTATTTAAGTGTCCTAAAGAAAGAGCTTAAGGCAGAATATGGTAAGTATACAAAGACTAAGCAAACATGGGTGCTACCTCATACTATTTCAGATGTTAAGACCAGATACAGGTCACATAGCAACATATTTATTTGGCACTACTCTTGGTCCATAGTGTTCATTCCCCTTGTTTTTTATGCATTTTTTTATGCTGGGGTGAGGACATTTATTTTTCTGTTGTTCCTAGAATTCTACTTTTCAGGGCTCAGCCTCCCTCTCTCTGTTGTCAGGAATGCTCCAAAGGGCCTGGTAGTTTGGAAGGTGCACAGAATCAATGTGGTTTTCTTGGTGGAAACTAGGCATTTTACTGACTACATGCAGGAGGACAGGCCATTAGCAAGAAAAATCCTAACCACCAAGATGGCTGCCTAAATGATGGCCTCTCCTTGTGAACTCTTGCTACAGTGATAGGGAACAAATGGCTTCATTGGTCAGGACAAGGTTAATGATCAGCAAGAAGCAAGAGCAAAAAAAAAAAAAAACTATAACAAGTCCTAAACTAAGTAAATTAGTTTCCCTGTAAGAAGTAAAAATGCAATAAGGTGGCCTATCAGCACAGCCAAAGTTCAGGAGTGAGAGAGAAAAAAAGAAGTTATGTACTCACCATAACGTTCCATCTGAGTAGGTAAACTTCATTTGTCAGCAACCTGTGGATATCGGATCCATATTGGATCTGAGCCGGCAGCTTCAAACAGCTAAGATCCGAGCTCCAAGCTCCTCCCCCTTACTCATAATCCCCTGCCATCCCTCTCTGATTTCAGATCGAGTTTGCTATAGTAACACAGAACATTATAACAAAGGATCACCTGCAAATCCTAACCTGATGTTATCCGGAGAAAAGGACAAGGAATCCTTCTAGGATGCACTATAGGTTAGGGGGATGGAGGGGGGGGTTGGTTGCTGACAAATGAAGATTACCTACTCAGATGGAACGTTATGGTGAGTACATAACTTCTTTATCTGAAGTAGTTAACTTCATTTGTTCATCAACCTGTGGGACAGAGTCCCCAGCTACCCAAACTTGGGGAGTCCTCATGGAAGAATATTCCGGAGCACTGCAGAGCCGAAGGATGCTTTCCCTCTGGAAATTAGATCCAACTTGTAATGGTTAATGAAAGTATGGGATGAAGCCCAAGTGGCTGCTGAACAAATGTCGACAAGAACACTCTGGAGCAAAAGGCAGCAGAAGTAGAAATCGATCAGGTCGAATGAGCATGGACTCCTTCAGGTACAGGCCGACCAGAATTCTTATATGCAAGAAGTATACATTGGGAAATCCATCTGGACAATGTAACTTTTGATACTGGTTTGCCCAAAGAGGGTCTTGCAAAGGATACAAAGAGTTGCTCAGATTGCCTATGTTCAGCGGTCCTGTGCAAGTAGAATCTCAATTGCCTGTGTACGTCCAGAGAATGTAGTTTGTACTCATCCCTGTTTTGATAATTTGGAAAGAAAACTGGTAAATTAATAGACTGATTAATATTGGGCTCAGAAGCAACTTTGGGTAGAAAGGAAGGATTGGTCCTGAGGGAAACTCTGTCTTTATGGAAGACTAAGTACAGAGGTTTGGCGCAAAGGACTTGAAGCTCCGAAACCCTTCTAGCCAAAGTGATAGCAATGAGAAAGGCTATCTTCCAAAACAAGTATTTTAGATCCACCGAGGCTGCGGGTTCAAATGGAGGGGCCGAAAAGGACTGGGGAACAAGGGTTAAATCCCATGGAGGGACTGCGTCTTTAACCGGCCTTAAGAGGAAGGTGCCTTTTAAGAAAGTCTTACATAATTTGGAAGATGCTAAGGAACCGAGATCACTTCCCACATGATAATGGGAAATCGCAGCTAATTGGACTTTGACCGTGGAGGAGCTAGAACCTTGGTCGAATAAAGTCGACAAAAATTCTAACACCGCTGGTATGGGAGCTATAAAGGGATCCAACTTTCTATGCTCCACCCAGATAGTAAAGCGTTTCCATTTGCTGTTATAAACCTTTCTCATAGAAGGTTTATGGATGGCTACTAAAATAGCCTTAACAGGGAACGAGATACCGGGAGTCCTAAGTATTACTGGAACTGGATCAGCCAAGCTGTGAGCTTGAGGTCGTCCAGATTCGGGGTTGGTAATCCTAGTGGGTGAAAGATCAGATCCGGGGTGAGATCTGGAATCCATGGAGGATTCACTAGATGAGACCATAGGAATGGGAACCATGTTTGACGAGGCCAGAATGGGGCTATGAGGATCACTCTGCTCCCCAACCGATGGGCTTTCTGCAAGAATTTTAGCATTAGGGGAAGAGGAGGATAAGCATAAAGTAGACTGGATGGCCAAACATGCACCAGAGTGTCTCTGGGAGATTCCCCTGGTGGGGGAATTAGAGTGAAGTAGTTGCCGCACTTTGCGTTCGAAGGAGACGCGAAGAGATCGCAGCAAGGTTGACCCCACTTGAGGAAGATTTCCTTCGCTATTCTGGGGTCCAGAGACCACTCATAAGGTGAGAGGATAGTTCGACTCAGCCTGTCTGCCAAAATGTTCGACCGACCCAGAATCTGCGTCACTATGAGAAAGCGGTTGGTGGAGATCGCCCATTCCCAAACTCTCATGGCCTCTTGACAAAGTGGGTAGGATCTGGTTCCCCCCTGTTTGTTGATATACCAGACCACTGACATGTTGTCTGTCTGAATTGCAACTGTCCCTAAGGGAAGAAGGGCCTGGAGTGCTTGCAACGCCAAAAGCACCACTCTCATCTCTAGGACATTGATATGCAATAAGGTCTCTGAATGGGTCCACGTGCCTTGGACGGTTCTGCCCATACAGTGCCCCTCCACCCTAGGCGAGAAGCATCCGTGGTCACCGTGGTTAGAGGTGGGGACATAGAAAAGGGGTGCCCTATCCGGAGGTCCGGTGACTGGAGCCACCAGAGCAGGGATTTCCTGCAAACCCTGCTGAGGGGGATGGGTGAACTCAGTGGGTGTAGCAGGATAGACCATTGAACCTGCAAGGTCCATTGTAGTATCCTCATGTTCAAGCACGCTAAAGGTAGCAGATTGATCGTGGCTGCCATGGAACCTAGAGCCCTCAGAACCAATTCCGCTGGAGGAGCCGAGGATTGTAGAAGAGCCAGTACGTGGAGCTTCAGAGTACGAATCCGGTCCGGAGTTAAGAAGACTCTCAATACGTTTGTGTCTAACCTGGCTCCTATGAAGTCTAAGATCTGGGTTGGATGAAGGGAAGATTTGTTGAGGTTGATTGTGATTCCCAGTCGGGAGGCCAAGTGGAGGAAGTAATTTCTGGCCAGTCGTCCAGGTATGGGAAGACCTGTATTCCCTGGAGTCTCAGGTGGGCCGCTACTACTGCCAAACTTTGGTGAACACCCTGGGGGCTGTGGTGAGACCAAAGGGAAGGGCCCTGAACTGGTAGTGACTGGCTCCTAGCCAGAAGTGGAGAAACCTTCTGGATCGTCTGTCCATCAATATGTGGTAGTACGCATCCTTGAGGTCTATCGAGCACATCCAGTCATTCTCCTGTAAGAGTGGGAGAATGGATTGAATGGTGACCATCTGGAACTTTTCTTTGGCCACTGACAGGTTTAGAAAGGACAGGTCGAGGATTAGCCTTAAGTCCCCCATCTTTTTTGGCACCAGAAAGAACCTGGAGTAGAAGCCCGATCCGGATTGGTCTCGGGGGATGCGCTGGATCACTCTTTTTTCTAGCAGCTGCTTTATTTCTGCGGCTGCTGCCTTCCTTTGATTGGGTGGGACATCGGGGAGGCTCCGGGGTCTGGGGGGGGGATTTAGAAAGGGGATTTTGTAACCTCTGGATATGATTTGAAGCACCCAGCGATCTGTTGTAATGGACTTCCAAACTGCTAGGTGCCTCGAGAAATGCCCCCCGACTGCCTCCAGAGTGGAACAGTTGGCTAACTCTTCAGGGCTGCTGCGCGGGCCGATCCGAAAAGGGTTCTCTCGACCCGAAATTCTTCGGTCCCCCTCTGCCTCTGAGCCGGCGTCCACCCTGTCCTCCTCTGCCTCTGAAGGACGAGGGGTCCGGAGCGAAACAGGACTGTTGAGACTTCCAGAACCACATCTTCTTTTGTCCCCTTTGGTTCCTGGAGAAGGACCTCTGGGGAGCAGAGAAGCGGACTCCGATGGCAGACGTCTTCCCGTCTTTCTCGCTCTGGACCAGCATATCGCGGACAGTCTTGCCAAAAAGTGAAGAACCGTCAAACGGGGCATTTGCGAAGGACGCCTTGAAGGGTTCCGCAAAATCGCAGAGGCGGAGCCAAGCATGTCGTCTTAAAACAATGCCCGCTCCGCTAGCTCTAGCGGCTCCTTCCGTAGCATGGGAGAGGAGCCGCATAGAAGTGTTCGAAATGGACTTAAGAGTGGCCATTCGAGCTGAGAATACCTCCTTATCCTTAGTCGACATGGACTCTGGGGGCGACCCAGCGTATTCCTTGATGAGATCCCGCTGGAGTCGTATGACGTGTGCCATATAGTTCAGCGACCTTACAGCGAAGGTAGCTGAAGCGAACATCCGTTTCCCCAGGTGGTCCATCGTCCGAGACTCCTTGTCGGGAGGATGGATCGAGGAACTCTCCTGGGCTAGTTCCCTCTTGGTGGCAGCCATCACCAACATGGCATCTACTGAAGCACCCTTGCTCCATGCCGTCCTATCAGTGGGGGGACTGAGGATTTTATCCGGTCTCTTTGGAATGGGCTCAACAGTGTCCGGTTCCTTTCATGCCCTGGTAGTAATGAGATCTACCAGGGGATCGGCGGGATGGGACACCCACAAGGTAGATGGGCCTGCGTCAAACGCCTCCAGAAACACAGACTCATCCGAGGAAGGTTTTTGGGCTGACCACCCCCCTCTAATTCGAAGCATTTCCATAATGTCTCCGAAGGAGATGTCCTCGGGGGGTGACCTTGAGGAACCTTCCCCTTCCTCTAAGTCCGTGTCTTCTGTCAAGGACTCGGGTGAGTCCAAGTGCCTCCTCTTGCACTTACGTTTGTGAGGGTCCTCCTCGGGGGGGGGGGCTGTCAGAAGAGGCCTCACCAACCACATCTTGTTCCTCTAAGGGAACCATCTGGGACGTAGGTGCAGGCTGTCCCTGGGGCCGGGTGATGGAAGGTAGACCCGTCTGAGAGAGAGTGCAGGGTGGAACTGTAGTAGGAGCCTGGGGCCTCGAATCCCTCGACAATACCCTCTCCACAACATCGAACGCAGAGGGAGAACTGTTCTCTCTTGGATCTGAGAGCAGTCCCCTCGGATCCGATGTGTGGATCGGGGCCGGCGCCGAAGCAATCAGATCCGAAGGGCCAGTATGCTCCAACCAAGATGGAGCCAAAGACACACTGACACCTCCGGATCTGAATGGATCCGAGAAGGGACCCGACAAACTCGAGGGCGCAGTCGGAGCCGAAGTATGAGGTACTATCGGCGCCGAACCTCCCCCGGCTCCTATGCAACCCGGATCTGAAGGCTCCGAACCCCGGAAGTGGGTCGGAGAATGAGCAATCAGGGTGAAAAAGGGGGTCGAGCTCCCCCCCTCCGGGGGGGGGGGCAGGAGCACTCTTATCTGCAGCTGAGCCTGGAGGAACCTATGCATCATCTGGTCCATATCTGCATCGGATAAGCTTCGGATGGACCTAGAAGAGGCCACCGAGGTGGGCCAGGAGTGCCGCCTCGATGACCTCGAAGGTGACCGGGTCTCCTCCTCCGGAGAGAAGCGAGGTGAACGGAGCCGGGAAGGAGAAGGCCCAGAAGCCCTGGGAGAGGCTGCTTGTTTAGCCGGCGGAGCCGAGGAGGAAGACTCGGCCCGCCGCTTGTGGTGTCTGTCTTTTTTCTTCTCCAGCCTAGATTCCCTCTCCTCCTGGCCTATGGTGGGAGGTTGAGTCCTGGCCAGGGGAGCAGGGATGGAAGGAGGCACTGCCGCGGCTGCAGCAGGTGCCACGGAGGGAGAGGAGGCTGAAGCCGAATCCGGGGGCAAAAGTCCCGCCAGAATCAACTTCGACCTCCTGTCCTTTAGAACCCTGGGGCTGAAGGCTGCACAAATAGTGCAGCCTGAGGAAAGGTGGTCAACCCCAAGGCAAATAACACACAGAGTGTGGCCATCCGCTGGGGATAGCTTATGGCCACACTCAGTGCATTTAGAGAAAAAGGTTTTTGGGGCCTCAGACATAGTCTAACTAAAAACAACACAAGGCCCAACACACACACCTTCACACATACGGGGAGGAATAAACTACACTAAAAAATAACAAAATAACAATTTTATAACTAAAGGGTTTTTAACACTAGGGAGCAACACACACAACAAGCAATATTAGCTACAAGAAAAAGTTAGAAAAAAGAATATTTTTCTCACTGAACGACTAACTCCCACGCCTGGAACTCATTCAAAGCTGTTGATTCAACCGCGGCAAACGAGATCTGAGGTCAGAGAGGGACGGCAGGGGATTATGGGTAAGGGGAGGAGCTTGGAGCTCGGATCTTAGCTGTTTGAAGCTGCCGGCTCGGATCCAATATGGATCCGATACCCACATGTTGATGAACAAATGAAGTTAACTACTTCAGATCTGAAGTTAAACAGAAGTACAGCTGTTTAAGAACTTACAGTAACAGTAGAAGTCTGAACAGATCACTGTTGCAGTACTGTTTATTAATGAAAAGTATCCTGTCAAGAATACTGTACATCTTAGTCAATTTACAAAAGCTTGAGCTCCTTCCACTTTTGCCATGCATCTGCTCTACAACCTATGCCAAGACTACGTGATGGTACATAAGGGGCATGTAATGAAGTTCCTCAGAGCTTTCTTACACAGGAATGGATATTTGAGGCTAATGGTCCAGAATAAAGGACTCAAGTACAAAAGGAAAGAGATGGGAATAGGAAAAATAGGTCCACCTCAGCCAAATAAAATAAAAATGAGTAAAACATATATAGGGGAAAGGAGGGTGCATATACTGCAACAGTGATCTATTCAGATATCTACTGTTATGGTAAGTACTTACACACCTGTACTATGTCCTTTATTAGGTCACCATTACAATACTGTTTACTAATGGTAAGATTCTCAAAGTTTTCACATTGACTGGGAGGAGGTTTAAAGCACAGAGACTGAGTCCAGTATCCCTTGAAGAATGGAACTGGCAAAAGCAGTTCTGGCTCTAGAAAATGTACCTAGAAGAGACAATTGCTCCATTAGAATGATCTTTGACTTGGCCTTGGAGGAATTTTCTACAGAAAGGATACAGAAAAATAAATCCACCTGGGGATGATTTGTTTTGATATCTGAAAGCCAACTTTTCTTTTTTCTTCATCAAAGGAAATAATCAGTCAGATTTTCTGAAGAGCTTTGTTTTGTCTAAATGGAAGCTTAGTTGTCTGTGAACTTCAAAATAAATGTAAGAGTCTTTCCATATATTTTGAGGGTTAGGAAAATGCAGAATGATGAATGGGCTGGTTTAAAGACAATTCATGTTTTAACACAAGTATAAAAGAAGGTTTAAGGCCTATGTTAAAAAAGAAGGGTTAGTCCTAAGTGTAATCCTGTCATTATGAGAACTCAGGAAAGGAGGAGAGGACACAAGAGCTTGTAACTCTGAAAATCTTTTAGCAACCACTAACAAGACTGTTTTCCAGATACAGAATTTTAAAGAAGCAGAAGAGGACAGCTCAAAGGGAGGAAGAATGACTTTGTCCAATACCCAGTTCAGGTCCCAAAGAGGAGGAATGAAATTTCTTGGCTGCCTGTTATGAAGGACACCGTTCAGTAATTGTTTGACTTTATAAAGAAATAAGAACCATAGGTAAGCAGACAGAAATGTCTGGTAAGTTCACATTAATAGAACAGTATACCAGCTCTGAATCAAGCAATTCACAAAAATATTTCAACATAATGGAGATATCCAGTTAATAAGGGTCATATCCTCTGTTATGGAAATATAAGATTTTTGTAGAAGCCTTTTTTGCCTTCTTTATTATGTGTAGCATATTCCCAGCACTTAGGTGCTTGAATGGAATTAGAAGCCTATCATCTAAACCATCAAATTGAGAGTTTGTTTGTTCAGATAAATAACACGTCCCTTTCACTTTGTGTACGTGTGTAGGTCCATTCTGTGAGCTAACTTGTAATAACTGTTCTAGGCTAGATGAATAAGAAGGGAGAAACAATGCTGTCTGGATCAAAAAGGAACCACCTGCAGCATTTTTGGGTTGTCATTTGTGATCTTCAGAAGGACCCTTGGAATGAGACTGATGGACAATGTGTAGGAACGTCTCTCTGTTTAGCATCCATTCGTGAAGGTCTGCTTTGGCTCTCCTCAGATAACCTGCCACTGAGTTCATCTCTGATGGGATGAAAGTTGCTTGAAGAAAACATTTCTGGTAAACAGCAATATCCCAAGCCATCATGGTTAATCTGCATCGATGACTGGACTTCATCCTCCCAACTGTTGATACACTGCATGACTGTGATGTTACCTGTCAGACTTGTAAGATTCTTGGAGACCAGAGGTGATAAAAAGCCCGTAGGGCAAAGATCAAGGCTTTCCTTTTTTGATCTTTATATGGTTAAACCTGTCCTGCATGAACAATACTCAGTGGATTTTCATACCCATTGAAAAGGCTCCTCAACCAGGTTCAAAGTATCTGTGGAAACTTTCTGATGGGGAACGGGGACCAGAAAAGACTTCTGGGTTGAGTGCTATCTGGCTGATCCAGCAATGGAATTCTTTCTTCACAAAATGTGAAAGAGGAATTGGGAAGTTGAGAAGGCGCCCTTGCTGTGCCCAAATTGTTTTGAGATACCACTGAATATTCCTCATATGGAATCTGGCAAAAGGAATAATCTGTACAGTTGATGATATGAACACCACAGTTCTCTGAATAACTCTTGCAGATGTAATTTCCAGAATCAAGAGTGGCTGGAAGTATTAAATCAGAAACTGGATTTTTCCTGAGTGGGAAAAGCCATCATGCAATAAGCAGCTGACATCCTAGGAAAACTAGGGTATGGGAAGTGTGTAGAGAGAATTTCTTCAGGCTTTGAGTAAAGCATAAGTGAAGAAGCAAGTCAATCATGACCTGTAGACCTTGCAAATCTCTTTAAATTTTAGTATCCTAGATCAAATTTGTGTTTAAATAAAAGTAGATGTGGATGCCTGGGAGTCTGCAGAATGCTACCACAGGAACCAGACGTTTTGTGAATATGCACTGAGCTGCAGAAAGACCAAACTGGAAAGCAAAGAATTGAAAATGAAATTCCAAAGTGCAAAAGCTAAAGGGCTTTCTGTGATTTGGATGGATAGGGATGTGATACTAGGTATCCTTCAGATACAAGACAACCAGATAACCTTATAGAAAAATTACTGGAAGCAAGTTTTGGAGACAGAACATCTTGAATTCTGGAATGTTTAGAACAGTGTTTAGGAAGAATAAGTCCAAAACAGGTCTCCCCAACTCTACTTTTCTTGGTATGAGAAAAGGTTTGGAATAAAACTTTTCTTTTTGGTGGGTAGGGACTGATTCTATGATCCCTTGATGGAATACCTTTAAGCAAGACTGAAAGAACAAGGTTTTATTGGTTTGCCAGTACATGGGGAATACCTGATGGAAGTGGAGAGAGGTCCCAAGAAAATGTGTATCCATTTTGGATGATGTTCATTTCCCAGGTGTCTGGTGTAATACTCCAAAAGTGAAAATACTGAGAAAGTCTTCCTGAAAGAATGATAGGGGGTTGTCTGAGGTGGAGGAAGTGGGTCAGGAGGGAAGAGGATAGTCATAAATTGGAACTTATGTCACAAAGGATCCTTTAGGTCCTTTAAGTCTGCCTTATGTTTATCCTGTTACTTTTTTACTAGTGAAATTCTTCCCTTTTGCTATGACATTTGGCTTTTAATTCCCCTGCAACTTTGGTATAGGGGAGAGTAAAAGCTGTTTAAAATCTTGTATAATTTCTCCCTTTCTTACAATTTCAGGACTTTTTCAGCAGAATCTAGAATGAAAAGTTTGCCTTTGTTTAAACAGGAATCTAAATGATTACTCTATGCATCATCTGGCAAGGTCTGTTAACAAAGTCAACAGTATCTTCTTAAGCTGCTACCCTAAAAGAGGATTCGGGCAGCATCATAGTCAAGCTTTAATGAATGTCTTGCTACTTGCGTAGCTGAACTGAGCATATTCTGAAAGGCAATTTTACTGTCACAGGAATATCAGAAATAACTTTAGTCATGTTTTCAAAAATAGCCAACAAGTACCTAGTCATATGGATGTGGTATTTTATGGCACAGAAAGTAAGAGATACAGAGGTGTACACTTTACTCCCATACATTTCCATAAGTATAATATCCTTATCATGTGGTGGACCTTTTGAAGATGTTAGGAGCTAAGGGGTTTTATCAGATTCCACTGAAATCACATCAGGGTCTATGGATAGATTCTGCTTCAAATATTTATGAGAATCCGGGACTTTATAAAAGACATCACACTTTTTAGATGCAGGTGGCTGTAACTCGGGAGATACAGACAAGAAGGTGTCTTTTCAAGTATCCAGCACAGAAGGAAGTTGAAGGCTTTGGGATACCTATGTTTAATAAATCAAATGTGCTTTTTTGTATACTCAAAACCTACCTGCCTTTTCAGTGGAAGTGCTGCATCATTTTCTAAATAGTGTCATCAAAGGTCAATTGTTCCAAAAGAGAGTCTGAAGTGTCATCATCTTCTAATTCAAATCAAGTTGCGAACCAAATCAGGGAGAAATAAGCGAAAGATTCCACATCTGCATCTCAAACACCTTATCTTCTGAAGAGGTGACTCTATTCCTTTTATAATGGGTACAAGGAGTACAGATGAACTGTGGAGATTTTGGAGACTTAAGGGCTTTAAAAAACCCTTGGAAAAAAACTGTTTCACTCCTGATGTGTTTCTGAAAATGAAGCAGTAACAGGAAGGGAGGTATATTTAGTCTTCTTTTTTCAATTTTTAGGAGTGTCAAGAGACCCATGTCGTACCTCTATAATGATACCTAGAATGTCTTCTTGAACAAAAATCTGCAGTATGTCATCTGACCCCTCAGAAATAACCAGCTGGGAATTCATTCCTTCATGGCCTTGCTGGCCATCTGATCAGTCAGGTGGGACATGTCTGAAAGTTGTGCCTTGTCAGCCTCCAGAGGGGTCTTGACAGTGGAAACAGGGAGAGAAGTTGAACGGTCTGCGGACTCATCATGTACCTCAACAGAGACTTCTAACTCTAATGGACAAGAGAAACCGCAATCTTAGGCTTCATAAATTTCTTATGTAGCTGCTAAGGGAATTCTGAGAGTGATGAATCAGAGGTTAATCCTACTCATGCAACTTCATTAAGCCTTTAATTTTCAAGGTAGAGCTTTTGAAATGCTAAATGACTTCTAAAGGTATTGGACAAAATATTTACAAATAGAGCAAACACAAAAATTATATTCTGGAACAGACATAATAAATCTTGTTGTAACTATATACTAACTGCAGTCACATTCCTCGTTTTTAGCTGACGTGACATTGAACTATTTTTTTTTTTTTTTTGTCAAAAATTAAGTGAAACAGGAAGGGGCCCTAATGGGGATACTTATATGCCCATAACAAATGAAAACTGTCATGTCTGACAGACTGTAGTAGTAAATGTAGTCTTCTTTCACACACTAGCTGCAAGAAAGTTCTGAGTTGATACTTGCCCATATGTTCCTTATGTACAGTAAACAGTCTTGTGCACATATCATAGGTCAGATGTAACATGTGAGAGGAAGGAACCCAAGCTTTTGTAAACTGGTTGTATATAGGGCATCCTTAGCTGGATATTTTCCATTAGAAACAATATAGAAACAGTGATCTATTGAAGGATATCAACTATCTTTGGCAACCTAACAGTTCACTAATAATCTATTAAGAAAAAATCATTTAGTAAAGGAAAGAAGTATTTATCATTTTCACGAACAGTGAAATACCATCAATAGAACCAAAACCATAAGATTGCAGTTTGATGCTTT
The DNA here is from genome assembly GCF_019279795.1 of Protopterus annectens. Lineage (NCBI taxonomy): Eukaryota > Metazoa > Chordata > Ceratodontiformes > Protopteridae > Protopterus > Protopterus annectens. Next base: position 1,813,472,421 of record NC_056741.1, on the reverse strand, counting down.
CCATGGCAAACAACAGAAGACAGGAAAACAAGGCACAGTGTGGGAGTGAGGGGAGGAACTTGATATTTGCAGAAAGCCTGAAGATGCCAAACCAGAGCTACTTGCAGTGACCAGCCCCTTTACTTTGAAGTGGACAGACTGAATAGTGTAATACACCGTAATATCTGAAAAGGTTATAATCTCTAGAGATTTTCTCCATCTTTGCTTCTTTACAGTTCCTGACTTCTGTATCAAAAATATATAGCTGCTCCAAAGTTTGGTTAATCAAAACAATTACATAAAAAAGCTCTCTCTGAGTGTGTGTGTGTGTGTGTGTGTGTGTGTGTGTGTGTGTGTGTGTGTGTGTGTGTGTGTGTGTGTGTGTGTATACATACATATATATATATCTATATATATCTATATATATATATATATATATATATATATATATATATATATATATATATATATATATATATATATATATATATATATACAGTGGGTATAAAAAGTGTACACACCCCTGTTAAAATGCCAAGTTTTTGTGATATAAAAAAATGAGACCACAATAAATCATTTCAAAACTTTCCCCACCTTTAATGTGACCTATAACCTGCATAATTAAATTGAAAAACAAACAAATCTGTTAGGGGAAAAAAAATAAAAAACACACAAAAAGCTGGTTGAATAAGTGTGCACACCCTTAAACTAATATTTTGTTGAACCATCTTTTGATTTAATTACAGCATTCAGTCTTCTTGGATAGTAGTCTAACAGCATGGCACATCTTGACTTGGCAATATTTGCCCACTCTTCCTTGCAAAAGCGCTCCAAATCTGTCAGATTTTGAGGGCATCTCTTGTGCACAGCCCTCTTCAGGTCACCCCATTTCCATTGGATTTAGGTCTGGACTCTGGCTGGGCCATTCCAAAACTTTAATTTTCTTCTGGTGAAGCCATTATTTTGTTGATTTCAATGAATGCTTGGGGTCATTGTTTTGTTGAAAGTTGAAATTCCTCTTCATCTTCAACTTTCTAGCAGATGCCTGAAGGTTTTGGGCCAAATGTGACTGGTATTTGGAACTGTTCATAATTCCTTCCACCTTGACTAAAGCCCCAGTTCCAGCTGAAGAAAAGCAACCGCAAACCATGATATTGCCACCAACATGTTTCACCGTGGGGATGGTGTTCTTCAGGTGATGCGAAATGTTGTTTTTGGCCAAAAAGTTCAACCTTGGTCTCATTAGACCATAACACATTTTCCCACATGCTTTTGGGAGACGATGTATTGCTTTGCAAATTTTAGCTGGGTCTGGATGTTTTTCTGTGTAAGAAAAGGCTTACATCTTGCAACCCTACCCCATAGTCCAGACATATGGACAATACGGGAGATTGTTGTCGCATGTAGTACACAACCAGTACTTGCCAGAAATTCCTGCAGCTCCTTCAATGTTGCTGTAGGTCTCTTGGCAGCCTCCCTGACCAGTTTTTGTCTTGTCTTTTCATCAGTTTTGGAGGGACGTCCAGTTCTTTGCAACGTCACTGTTGCCCCATATTATCTCTACTTTTTGATGAATGTCTTCACTGTGTTCCATGGTATATCCAATGCTGTGGAAATTTCTTTTGTACCCTACTTCTGACTGATACCTTTCAACAATGAGATCCCTTTGATGCTTTGTAAGCGAACCATGGCTTTTGCTATAGCAGGCAACTGAGTAAATGTCAGGAAAATCCTACTAGGACAGCTGAACTTTATTTTGGGTTAATCAGAGTCTATTTAATTGATGGAAAGTGTGTACCCAAGAAGACTGAATGTTGTAATTAAATCAAAACGTGCTTCAACAAAGTATTAGTTTAAGGGTGCACACACACAACAAAGTATTAGTTTAAAGGTTTGCGCACTTGTAGCGTATTGTATGTTTTTTTTATTTTTTATATTTTTTCTCCTACCAAATTTGTTTTTCAATTGAATTGTACAGATTATAGGTCACATTAAAGGTGGGAAAATGTTTGAAATGATTTACTGTGGTCTCATTTTTTATATCACAAAAACCTGGGATCTTAGCAGGGGTGTGTACACTTTTTATATCCACTGTATATTAAATAAAGAAATCATAATGTCTAATAAAAAAAACCTTTTATTTCTTCTGTTAACTTCTCCAGTAAAGTTCTATATATAACAATGTACCAGATTTCAGTGGGGGCAACATCGATTCAGAGATTTACATCAGCTGCCTCAAAATATTTAAAGTGTATACATTCTCATCTCAGTACAGAAGAATTTGCAGATTGGAGCATGCCTGAAAAACATTACATGTAATACTTCTAGACTATCTTGGGTCCATGCATAACAGTATAGCAAACTGTTCTTAACCACAAAGAAAGTAAATAAAGCTTTTTTTATATTTCTTAAATGACTACACAATTTCATACCATACTTGTAAAGAAGGATCATGATGATTATAAAATACTATATGCTGCCTATGGTCATATGCTCACAGTTGAAATGTGGTATGATTTTTATTATGTAATTACTTAAAATCTTCATCAGTTAATCCTAATAAGGAAAAGCTTCAACAAAAATATTTTGACAAAAAGGTGCTAGACAAACAAGGATATAAAAACTTATACTAAAAGACTGAAACATGATCACTTAGAAACAACTTCAGTGATTATAATCAGTCTAAATAAATAACATGAAGCCTTGTGGTGAAAATCAAAAACCTCCCACACCCTAAACTTACACATGACAACCCCCTTGTTACACAACACTACAGAAGGGAGAGACTCATGAAAACAAGGCACAGTGGTCTTCAGAAATAAATTTGTTTGATCTAACATGATCAGGCAAGTGATTTCAAATAGACTGATGATCACGGAAACTCAGAACAGCTGAAGCATGAAGTTTATCTGACATGAACGTTAACTGTAAACTGATGTTTCATGAAATGTAGCACATTATAGTCACACCATGTTGTCCAGTGCTGTCTGCTGTGCGGCATACTGGCAGAGGAGTGGGACTGCTGTGCCCAAAAACAGTACACCATTCCTTTGTATTCTTGTAGCTTAACCTTGTTGGCTAGGCTTACTTAGGCCCTTGGACCGATAGCCTAGTACCTACCTATGAACTTACTGGGACCAGCACACACAATGGTGATGTACTGTTTATGAACTACATATAACTGGGGGGTGGGGTTCATTAGCACTGATAACTGTTTTTTGAGCACTGCCACTATGCAATGAAGTGGGGCTGCACACGAGTCGTGACCCATTGCACAATGTCTCTGATGAATCACACATAGCTTTTGTATGCCATTCAAGGATATACTTCTCCATGGTGCATTATGTCTATGAATGTCACCTTCAATGCTTGCAGTACAGTATTCCTTGTGTTGCAACACACACAAGAGGTGACAGACTTGACTTACTGCTTAAGTATGTTCTCATGACTTTTCACTTTTTGGATAGTTCTACTACATAATTCAATGTCAGATAGTGTGGACTGGACATCATAAACTTGGTGTCAAGAATATAAACTTTATCCCACTAATCAAACCAGTACCTTCAGTGCAAGTTTGATTAATATGGAAAACTTGTAATAATTCATCCCATTTGAACTGTAACAAACCAGTGCCCACTTTGTTCCACAGATGATCAGGTATAGGGCTTCCTACAATTTCTCCCTGTGGACCGTTACTGTGGTCTATACTGCATATGAGAACACTATATGCTACTTTTCTAAGCTTACTTTCATGGACATAACTTTACACTTCTTCCTCTTTCTTTGATTAAATTTTACATGTGATTACAAAATTAAGTCAATGAGTTGGAACCACAGCCATGTATATATGACATGGACCAGTTATCTACCATATTATTGGAACACTAAGCAGGGCTATGATTTTAGCAAACCGCTCTGACAGCCTAAATATTAAAGAAACTGCTAAGAAACAGTTAAGAAAAACTGGGGAATATTACTACATAATGAAGACATTTAGAAAATGGTGGCAAAAAACTTACATTCATTTATAAAAGAGGTTAAAATTTAAAGGCTATTTGAAGTAAGTAGAAAAATATGAGATACGTAGGTACCGATAAATGTACTTGTTGCAAACAATGTCTGTTCATTTTTGATGTTAAAAGTTTTAAAAAGCAAGAGCATCAATTCTAAAAATGGGTTTTACAGTTCTGTTTCCATGTAATATGTAAAAGAACAGCCTTATCAATGCTCTGTATGAACATACTAAAAAATGCCCTTGGCATACATTTCTATTTTCCGTTTTAGAGAAAGTGAAAAAAAAAAATCATATCGGACACATTTTAGGAAGAAACAATAGAGACTTGTGAAGTGAACTGGCAACTTCAACTAAAAGCCGATATACACTCTTAAATGAGCAAAATTCTATAAAACGTAAGGTCTGGTACTTAGGAGGCTGGACATCCTATGAATCCAAGAGACTTGGGATCCAGAGTCAACTACTCAGGAGGAGGACAGGCTAGGAACTGCATGGGAATTAAGGTGAGAGAGGCTTTAAAAGGCAGTGAGGGATGTCATCAGAATTAGTGACAGACTCAAGGCAATCAGTCTCCATTGTAATGATAGGGCAGTACTCATAATCTCAGCCTATGGCCCACAACAAGGTTGTCACAGTGAGGAAAAGAATGCATTCAGACAGCAAGTGCAGGACTTACTAGATAAAGCAGGACAGCATGAATTGGTGTTGATAATGGGTGACTTGAATGCACATATCGGGACAGACAGAACATCATATAAGGACTGCCTGGGTCCACATGGGTGGGGCAACTGGAATAAAGAAGGAGAGGCTGTTCTAGACTTCTGCCTGCCAAATGGCTTGACAGTAGCCAACACATAGTTCAGAAAGAAAGACAGTCACAAGATCACATACAAGATGGCCAACATGTAACTCAAGTAGACTTCCTCCTAGTAAGGAAAGGGCACTGGAGTAGAAGCAAGGATTGCAAAGTCGGCCCACAAGAGAGACAAGGCTGAAGACCTAGAAGTTGACTGGAGAGAAAATACAACTCCTCAAGGAATTACTCAAGGCTATAGCACCCCAAGAACAGGAGGAAATAAGTGGAGTTGAAGAAGAATGGCAGCACCTCAAAACAGCATGTGTGAGGACTACAGAACAGATATGTGGCCTAGGCAGGTATCAAAATATTGTACATATCAAAAAGTGGTTCTGGAATGCAAATGTCCAGAAAGTCATCAAAAGAAAGAAGGAGTGCAGGGGAAGACCGGAGACAGAAAAGATGGAGAAGGCTAGGAAGGAGGACTGGATGCCTAACAAAGAAGCTAAGAAAAGCAAAGAACAGGGCATCGGAGACACTCTAACAGCTTCTGGAATATGACTCGGTAGATGGCAAAAGAAACTATATCAGGTTGCAACACAAAGACAGAAAGATAAAGGAGATAGTCAAACACCCTTCATAAAGGATGCCAGCAACAACCTGCACACTAGTCCACAGGACATCAAAGGCAGATGGAAGGAGTACTTCCAGTAGTTTCTGAATGAAGAAAACTCCACAGACGCTGCACTGCCCCAGATACAGCCTACATTGAGAGAAGAGGAGGAGCCCACCTTAGATGAAGTAAGATTAGCACTAAGGGAAGGGAAGGAAATGAAGTCAGGGAAAAGCAAGAATCAGATGAGGTCACAGCAGATATGATAAAGATATAGAGTGAGATCGGTGAGAAATGGCTCTTGAGGGTACTTACTTATAGCAGTATGGAGAGAAAGGCATAGCCCTGGAGAACAAGCATATTTGTGCCAATGTACAAGAACAAAGAGGACATCCACAACTGTGGGCAGTACAAAGGTATCAAACTCTTGCCACATTGCATGAAAGTTCTGGAGACAGTGATTGATAAATGGATACGCAGAGTAGTAGAAAGTATGAGAGGAGATGAGCAGTTCAGATTCAGATCAGAATTCAGCACAATTTACCCAATGTCTGCATTGAGACATGAGGAAAAAGTAAAACTGAGCAATCCTAGACTTGGAGAAAGCATGTGACAAGGTCCCAAGAAAGCTGATTTGGGCAGTACTGCGGTGGTTTGAAGTCCCAGAAACACTGGTAGAATTAGTGGATGCTATATACAAAGACCCAATGACTCAAGTACGAATATGATCGGTCTCACAGAGGGGTTTCCCAGTGGGAGCCTGTGTGCACCACTGATGTTCATACTGGTGACAGACCACATTAGCAAACAGGTCAGAGGGGACAGATCAACAAAGTTGCTGTATGAAGATGATGTGGCATTACAGGCAGAATCTGAGCAAGAACTTCAGCCAATGCTAGGGAAATGGAATATAAAACTGAAGGCACATGGGATGAAACTAAGTACAGATAAGATAGTGGTGATGGCAGTAAATTGGGGAAATCAGAAGAAGCTGAGAACTGAGATACAAGGGAAGATAGTGGAACAAGCTAACAGCTTCAAGAATATGGAAGAAGTGATTGAGGAGAAGGGAAGTCTGAATGAAGAGGTCAAAGCTAGAATCAGAGAGGCTGCAGCCATCTGGCATAGAGTGTCAGGTGTAATATATGACAGGAGAATGCCAAAGAAGCTGAAAAGTAAGGTATACAAAATGGTGGTGCGACCAGTACTACTGTATGGTAAAGAAATCTGTGCAGTAAAGGCAGAGCATCTGAGAAAGCCAGAGGTGATGGAAATGAAGTGCCTGAGAAGGGTGGTAGGATGCACATTGTGGGACAGTTGAAGAAATGAGGACATAAGAACAGAAGCCAAAGTAGCTCTAACTGCAGAAAAGATCAAAGAGAACAGATTATGATGGTCCAGGCACATGTGCAAAAAAGCAGAAGACAATCTGGTGAAGATGATTTGGGACAGACAGGAAGAAGGTAAGAGGTGATGAGAGCATGCCACAAAGAGGTGGCTGGATTGTGTGAGAAAAGATTTGCAACAGTCAGGCATGAACATCAAAGAAGGCAGGAGTGTGTCATTGAATCTAGGAAGATGGCGACAGTTAACATGACACCCCGACCTCATGTAGAAAATGGGAAAAAGGGGGTGGTTGATGATGATTCCTATAAAAAGTATATAAAAAATTTAAAGAATTGCTGAATTCAATTTTTTTACGATATGGTGACTATTTTTATAGGAATTTTTTTCAAACATTTTAAAAAACGTTTCATAGTTTTGTTTTGTTTTTTGTTATAAGCTGGCTCAACTGAATGGGTTTTGTAAATTTGTTGTCTTTTCCACTTGGCAAGGGTGATTTCTAAGAAGTTTAACTGTTGTCAAAAGAATATTAGTTTTGATGAAGTTCTGAAATTTGTTTGGATGAAAGCACTCTGTGTTTACTGTATTGTGTGAAATTTGTCAGTGTTGTCTGCTGTACATGTATCCTTTTTTATGATATATGTTATGTGCTGCTATACTCTTATTTTATTTCATGTTGTTTCCAGAGTAAAAGTGAAGCAAGATGTAAAGATGCCATGGCCAGTTTCATACAAATTAAAAGCCACAACTTTTTTGAGAATAAAAATTGAATTTTGGAAATTAATCTAATTTATTTCATGTTTCCAATATGACTTAACAATAAAGTCATGTATTTATAATAGAAGTTCAGGCTGAGGTCTGTGATTCATGACTTACAAACATCTCCTAAAAATATAAGCTGACAGACTGTTACAGTCTTATACTGAGAAAAATAATAGCTTTTGAATAGCAGATGAGTAAAATTTTACCACAGCATGGTCTTTGACATTGTGTTAAACTGTTTATTCTCTGCCATTGTAAAAGTGCCCAATGGCAACACACAGGAGGTGTCAGATTTGTCCTTTCTGGCAGATGACCTCTATAATGAATTGGAGTAAATTATAAACTAGCCAGCACATGGGTACATTATAGCACCTGCTGCTTAACCAGAGCTTAAATGCTCTCCAATGCATATCATTACAACTATGTCATACCCTCCTTATGCACTTTTAAAAAAGGCATAGGTCATGCCCTATGACCTGCTCTAACTTGTCCAAACTCAATGCACAAAAGGAAAACGGTGGCAAAAAAATCAGACCAGAAGCACTCTCTCAGTCTATTCAGTCACAAATTTATGGGACAGATGAAAAATAGAAGAATTCTGTGAAAGAGTACAATGCAAGCTGCCAGCAAAAGCAACGGAATAAGAAAATCATACCTAGGACTGGCCTAAGACATTCAAACACCATTTCCAGAGCAGAGTTTTGACTGCACAAAATAAATCATGACAATTTTGAGGTGCTTCACCTCTTAGTGCATCACTTCCATATATGACATCATCAGAACCAGAAACTTCATCAGGATCATTAACCAAATTTGATGTACTTACAAACCTCTGTAAATCTTTACATGAAACTCTTCCAGATATCAACCAATGTACGTTTTTTCCTTATTTTCTAACTATTTCTACTCTTTTAAATGATTCAAGTATGAACTGATTTTCTTTCTCTAAGTGAACCAAGGAAACAGGTATTCCTTACAGACCTTAAGACTGATATAACTACCCGTCTCACTGGGAAACAATTTTTGCCTTGTACTGGAACTAGGATTCTCAGTCCAGCCCAAGAACTTTGAAAACCTGTGAACAGTGAGAAGTACTGCCCAAACTGTTTTATACTGTGTTTTCGAACATTAATTAATAGAAAAATAGTCAGAAAGGGATGCAATGAAGTAAAACAGACTAATAACCACTACAGCCTTAACTTTCTTCAAAGAACAAATGCATTTCTCAACCTAAAGATGAATCAAATTAAAAATAAAAAGAAACTTACTTCATCTGACTCATCAGAGAGGGTCTTCAGTAAAACAGGGAAAAGTCTATCAGTGTGGCGAAACATCTGGCAACAAAGAAAATAACATTAGTTAAAAAAGAGTTCAAAGTTCTTTGCCATTAGCTTTATACATTTTAAAAGATTCATATTGGTATGTACAATGCTCTTATTATAGTTATATGCATAGTTACAATTAGAGAAGAGAAAGGATGTTACCATCTCTGATTTGTGACTCGAACTAAAAGCCACCAGTATACCATGGTTATGTCAGTTAATTTAAAATGAAGAATCACCAAATACATTAATAGGAAAGCAAAATGAGCTGCACTGGCATAGACCATTAAAGTAAATGTATTACTACAGTATATGTTTCTAAATAACATGAAAATTATTAAGTCAACCCTCTTCTAGATACTACTGTTTGAACCAGCTGAGGACCTTTGTTAGTGTTCAGTTTTACCAATGATATGACACTGTTTTTGGTATTTAACTACACTAATTTTCCTAGAAGCACAAAATGCAGAAAATTATGAAAAAATTAAAAACAGTTCAGCCTATTTCGTAGGACTACATTAACGTCAAGGAAAATACTATAGACTCCTTTCACTATTTATCATATTGATGCAAGTCCTATATTTTTACCTAGAATAAAACCACAAACCCTATAATGGGGGTCCAAATGGAGAGATGAAAAGTCAGCAAGCAAAGGAGTGTAGTAGTGCTGAAACAGAATTCATCCTCAAGTCTTGGTGAATGCCTTCACGAGGTGGACCCTGTTTTCACAAAATCTCACCAGGGCGACAATGATATATAGACTGTATTTATATAGCATATATCATAGACAGAAGTAGGTTTAAAACTAAAAAAGATAGCTGGGTGCACAAGACCCAGGATAAAAAAGTGCCCAATCCTGGTAGGCGCACTGGTGCCAGGACTGGAAAAAATGACAGTGTAGAATCCTCAAAATACGGAAACATTACTACAATGGGGCCAGGCCAGGCCAGGCCAGGATGCCCCCCCCCATTGTAGAAGAAGTAGCAGTCCATAAAAATCACAAACACTGACAGGTCAAAGAAGAGCTATAAAGACGATAAAGTGGACTACTGACGATAAGAAAGAAATTAGGTATTGTTACTATTATGCGAAAAGCCCAGAATTTCCAGACACAAGATATACAAAATGATTAAGAGAGAAATTAGAAGAACGAAAAATACTTCCGCAAGAAAAACTGTCAGAAGCTTCAAATCAAAATTTGTGTTCACAGATTTGTGAAAAACAGTATACTGATCAATAAACCTTGATCTACTTGGAAAAATAAGCATCTGAGGAAGTGCAAAAATATAAATAACAAAACCAAGAGATATTTGAAAAGTACACAAAAGAAATACGGACATGGAAAAGAAAGAGAGATCTAATATTTATGCAAAGGAGAAAGCCAAATTAATCAATGTAAAGAAGGCAGCCCCAAAGATATTCAAAGAGAAATACAGGCAAAGACATCCGAATTGGGAAAATTTCACAATAAAATAAATAATATCACAAAGATGGAATGCAGAAAAGATGATTAGTAAAGCAGAAGTTAAAAAAATGGAAGTTGAAGTTATGGAGTGCCTGCAAAGTGAAGGATTTGATGCAGAAGGTCTAACACAGGTTACATCACAGCAGGATGGAGTGAGCCCCCAAAGTAGGGAGATACAGGAAGATCAGGAAACATCTGAAGAAGAAATATGGACATGGGAAAGAAAAAGAGATTTAATATGGTGTAATATTTATACAAAGGAGAAAGCAAAACTAACCAATACAAAAAGAGCAGCACCAAAGATATTTGAAGAGAAATACAGGCAAAGGAATCTGGACATGTAAAACTACAATACAAAAAATAAGAAGACAAAGAGGAAAAGTAGAAAAGGAGACTAGTAATGGAGAAGTTAAAAAAAAATAGAAACTGAGGTTATGGAGTACCTGCAAAGTGAAGGATTCAGTGTAGACAATCTAATTCAGAAAGCAATACAACAGGATAGAGTAATGGATATCCAAATTAAGGGGAAACCAGTGAAACAGAAAGCAAACTGGTCAGGTGCTATATGAAGATAATTTGGAGCACTCCACAGGAAACCAGTATAAATGTTCACTTGAAGCTAGACAGCAAGGGAAGAAAGGGTCTATATTAGATCACCGAACGCTTAAAAAAGCGAACGGTGAATACTCGACCCTATGTAAGCAAAATCTTACAATTTCGAACTTTCAGAACAGTGATTTTTTTCCCTAGAGAAAAATATCGCTGTTCCAACAAAAAAAATAAATAAATAAAACACTTTAAACATTACACTTAGTGGGGGGCTTCTCCCCCCACACCACCCTACTTAAATATACTAACTCCGAGACCGCACTACAGTGCTGAAAATGCTAAAGTAACAAAGTGGCCAAGCAAATTCTTTCCCAAGGAAAGAATTTGCTTAAAAGCCACTTCGATATTTTGCCGTTTCATGCTTTTGAGTTTGTCCAAGACGCATTCGAAAGAATGCATTTTTGGTCTTCTAATAGAGAACCAGGAAGAAACAGGAAACTGTGGAAGCTCTGATGCAGTCAATGTTGAGGAGTGATAGGCCAGTGAGTTACCATATGATAGAGCAATGGATGGCAAAGGATGAAATTGAGAATGTACCACAGGAAGATGCTATAGAACCTTCTATAGAATGCCCGCAGGAAGTGGAAAATAAGGGATGTGCCTTCAGTTTGGAAGAAAATGAGCTAAAAGAGTTGCTTGATTTAATACACATAAGATCAATGAAATAAATAGACTGCAGAAGGTTAATAAAACCCCAAAAGTCAGAAGCCTGATAAAACTAATTAACACAGTAATTAGGACTGTTCATAGAGATCCATGCGATATAACAGAAGTAAACAGGATATATTACTGTGCAGCTAAATTAATAACTGATACAAGTTCTACCACAAGAACACAGGGTAGTGAGGGAAAGGAAGGGGAGAAATTGAATACCATCATGGAAATATCGAAGAGAGACAATTGTAAAGCAGGTAAGACAAGAAGTGTCACTGTTAGAAGACTACAGAAGAGGGAACAGATCAATACTATACAATACTAAGAAAGATAAAGGTGATAAAAGCAATGAGTAGTATTAGAACAGACCAGGAACTACCATGCACTATCGTAAATAAACTAAAAATTTCAACACAGATGGAAAATCTTAGAAGATACAAAGATAAATATAAAGGAAAAATACAAAATAAGCAATTTATTGATGACCCAAAAAAGTTTTATAGAGAATTTGGAAATAAGGTAAAAGGAATTGAAAGACCATCAAAAAAGAAGAAATAGATACATTTTGGAGAAGTATCTATGAAGAGCCTGTGGAACATAACAAAGATGCTAAATGGATAGAAGAAGTTAAAGAAAGAATAAGAGGTTTAAAGGTACAAAATATGAAATGGGATGAAGTAACAGCCAAAGAGATTGAAACAAAGTTAAGAAAAGCCTCTAAGTGGAAAACCCCAGGTCCAGATGCGGTACCAAACTTTTGGCTGAAAATATTAACATCTTTGCACGAAAATTTAGCTATGAGCAAGAACTACTTGTATGCGCACCCTGAACAGTCACCAACCTGGTTAACAACAGGAAAAACAATGCTCCTACTTAAGAGTAAACCTGCAAGCTACCTTAAAAATTATAGACCAATAACTTGCCTTCCACCGATGTATAAAATATACATGGGAATTGATGCCGACAGAGTTTATAGTAATTTAGAAGATAACTCAATTATGGAAGTAGAACAAAAGGGCAATAAAAGAAAGTCATATGGAATAAATGATAATTTTTTGTTAAATAAAGTCATAGTGGAGAACTGTAAAAAGGGGAAGAATCCAAGTATGGCATGGATTGACTACAAAACAGCATTTGATAGTATCCCACATTCATGGATAAAAGAGTGCTTAAAAAATATATAAGATACATCCTACTCTGATCAACTACATTACAGTGACCAGGAAACAGTGGCAGACCACTTTACAATTAAGCCAAGATAAAAGACAAATTATTACCCAGGGATAAAATTTCAAAGGGGGATAATCCAGGGTGACGTCACCGCTGCGATTCTGCCTTCCCTTAACCCATTAAAGCTGTCTACTTAACAGCTTAGGCCATGGCTATAATTTTGCTCTTAGAAAACAACAAAGTGTAAAGGCTTCACCATCTTCTCTTTGTTGATGATTTAAAACTGTATAGTTCAACAGATGAGGAACTGAAAGCACAATTGCAAGTTGTCAAAACTTTTTCAGATGATATAAGAATGTCATTTGGTCTTGATAAATGTGCAAAAGCAACCTTTAAAGAAGGAAAACTGCAATACCAGGAAAACATCATTTTAGGACAAGAATATGACATAAAAGAACTTGAGCAAGGAGTGTATAAATATTTGGGAATTGAAGGATCAACAATAAAACATGAACAAATGTGAATAGAACTTAGTAAGGAATACTTCAGAAGACTTAAATTAATCCTGAAAACAGCACTGACATCTAGGAACAAAATCCAGGCTATAAACCAATTTGCTCTTCCTGTCCTAACTTACAGTTTTGGAGTGACTGACTGGCCCCAAAATGTGTTGGACAGATTAGATAGGAAAACAAGAAGGATGCTTCATGCTCATCAAATGATTTATAAAAAATCAGAGCATACCAAGATTATATATTCCTCATTTCGAAGGAGGGATGGGCCTCCTTGAAATTGATTATATGTATAGATTTGCAGTTGTGGGACTCCACACATCTGCTGAACTCACAAGACCCAAATGTAGTGAAAGTTTTGAAACATGAGGACAATAAATCTAAGATGACTTCTCTGCTTACTCTAGCAGAAACATATTGGTGTCAAGCAGGAATGGAAATCAAACCAGAAGTAGATACAAATCGGGCAGCAATTGAATGTGCCAAAAAAAAAACAAAAGAAGAATATAAGATGAAGGACCAGATGAGAAGGCAAGAAATGTGGAAAAAACATAAATATAGTTGCAAGTATAGAAAACTTCTGGATTAACCTAATGTTGATTAGGAACAAACGCAGGAATGGTTGAGGAGAGGCAAATTCAAATCAAGAGATGAAAGGTTAATATTGGCAGCCCAAGACAGTGGGCTGAGTACAAGTTGGTATACAAAGTCCACTGAACATGTGGGAGAAACAGGTAAATGTAGGTTTTGTAAAACCAAATTGGAAAACAGTTGCACACCCCGTTGCTGGTTGCAACATACTAATGGCAGAAGGACTGTATACTGAAAGGCATAATAATGTGGCAAGACTGTTGCCCTGGGGATTGTGCAAACATTATGGTACTGAAGTGGCTGAAAAACACTGGAAACATGAGCCACAAAGCATCATAGAAAAAAAAGTCTATATCACATGGAATCACCCATTACCAACAGTTCAAAAGACAGATGCTAGAAAACTGGATATAGTGGTCCAAAAAAAAAAAGAAGACAAAAGTAGCATTTGTTCATTGAAATCACCACACTCAGTGACTACAGTGTCTTGCGTAAGAGAGGCACAAAGTCATAAAATATCAGGATTTGCAGGCAGAAACAAGAGCAATGTGAAAGAAAGATACCCAGACAGTTCCAGTAGTAGTAGGAGGAACAGGTCTTATAAAAAAAGAGTCTACAATCATATTTAGATATGCTACCAATCCATGTAACTCCACAGGAATTGCAGGAGGAGTCATTACTGGGCACATTGTGGGTGCTGCAAACAGCACTACTGGCTGACATCAAAGAATGAAACAATACTAATTGCATGAACTGTAATATTACTTTGACTTAGGAATGGGGTACATTCCCATCATGATATTAGAAACCCAAAATATTTGGAGAAATTAAAGAGAGAATATTGCAAGTTTTATATATATATATATATATATATATATATATATATATATATATATATATATACACACACACACACACATACATACATATATGTATGTATGTATGTATGTATCCCTATATAAAAAAAATAATGCTGACTGCACATAGTACTGCAGGTTCTATATCCTCATATGGGATAATATTGACAACTCTGTCCCTTCCTAGGATAATACTGTAGAAAATATGCTTTCCTAAAACATACTGCAAGTCATATATCACTATCAAGGGTAACACTTCAGAACCTATTTCCTTGTTTGGGATAGTAAAACAGACTCCATCCATTCTTGAGGTAATAATGTAATCCCTGCCTCTATCCAATACATTACCAGAGACCATATACTCCTACCTAGGATGATACTACATGACCTAACCTTTCTTAAGATAATGTAGAAGGTTCTGCCTTGTGCTAGGAAAATACTACCAGTCTAGTATCTATTCTTAGGTCGAATTACAGGCACCATCCCCAAATTAAAATACTACCACAAGCCCTATCACTGCCTAGGATAGTATTATGTTTAGTAACCCTATCAAGGATAACAATATGCATTCTATATTCCTAGGAATTTCTGCCTTCCCTTTCTAAGCAGTAACATTATTTTAAAATCTATACAGCACTCATTTCTGCTTTTACCACTTCTGTTATTAATTTATTTATTTCATTACTTTGTTGACTAGGACTGTAGTCTGGTACTCAGACCATTTTCAGCCATGACCCAGGCCAAATAAGCAGTTATAAATTTCACATACAATTGGCATTATGAGTTATTATGCAATACAGTGAGTGTAACACAGTCATACACATAGACTAGGAATGTTGATATGAATACAGCAGAAATGCGGAAAGCTTTCAAGAAAGCTGTACTACGGATGGCCTGTAACAAGCACTTTAGCAAGTCAAGAAACGTACAGCAGAAGAACAGATGTAGTTAGCATTGAATGGTGTTGTAAAACGTGGCTCGTAACAAGGACTTTGCAAAATGAAAAGTGCATCTGATATTGTCAGTGATTATCATACATAATAACTATACATATATGTTAAGGGACTTTTTCATACAATCACTGCCTTTTGTGTGAAGAAACAATGTCCTAGATTCCCCATGGATTTATCCAGCCCATAGTAGCACAACAGTAGCTTCTTTAACATTTTAATCTTCCATAAATATGTACCCCTCTCCTACATTAGTTGTACCCATAAGGGATTTCAAATTCACTATTACATTCTCCTCCCTTTTTAACGGTGTATATATAAAAGCCCTTACTACCTTCTTTGCAAGATTTAATAATTAAGCAGTCTAACTGCTTTCCATCTCTGTCACCTCTAATGTGTGCACTTCCACAGAGGTAACTTGTTATAGCAGACACAGTGTTTAAAATAATGCCTTACCATGATCTGCAAAAAAAGGTTATCAAAATGTTTATTTCAGTGACTGTATTTCTGTTAATATCTGTCCCACTGGCCTACAGCACTGTTAAACAACAATCAGGTAAAATTATTCAGGATTTTTTTTTTGTCTTGCATGTCTTGTTGGCTCCTGTCCCACATATAACCACTGGTTCAGGCCACTTGAACCTCCAGTGGCCCACCTGCTGTATTTCTCACAGGGTACGGTCTCTCTCTTGTCAGTATGGAAGGGGGGAAAAGGACTTTTGCTGCCAGTAGGAAGGACGGCTAGGAAGATCCAGATCTATGAGTAACCATCACTAGAGTGACACAAGGAGATTTACTATCATACAACGATCCTTAAGACTGCTCGCAGGAAAGGGATGTTCCCAGGATAGAAGATGAGAGAAAACTGCTTCCTCCTCCCATAAATAGAGGGCTGGTCTTCATATGCTGAATGGTTCCCCATAATGGGCAAAAAACTGACCCTTGGGTCAGTTGAAGTACAAATGGACTTTCTGTCCCTGCATCAGAGGTGTACGGACCCCAAAAGATTTAGAAACTTCTTCCCCAAGTTTTGTTTAATTAAGGGCTGGGGAATGGGGCCCAGAGTGTTGTACTGCGAGATTAGCAGCCATTATTTTTGTGGGTAGCTACTCATGTCCAGCATACTTTAAACCTACTGCGCATCATGCAACTGTCTGCACAGAGATATCAAAGCATCATGTCACACCATCCTCTTCTTGTAGTGTACTTTGCCAATAGTTTCCCTACCACTTTTGAGGGTTGTACTAACAATGGGACTGCCATCTCCATAACAAGAAAAGTAGCTGACTACACATCTGATTCCTATCTCCCAAATGGCCTTTTTAGTGGATAGGCCTCACTCCCAAAGTAAAAGGTACAGCTGTAATCAATATCACTATATCTTCAGCAGTCCTCTCTTCAATATGCCCTATAGTAAGTATTGTTTTTCTCCAGCAATAAGAAATTTGCCATTTCATTCTGTAAAATCCCATGTTCAGGGGCATGTGCCTGTGTGATGATGTAACATACCATCTACATTGTTGGTTGGTTGCGAATTTGGCTTCTTAATTGTAGCATTGTTCTAGTTTGGCTGATAGAGAAGAGCTGAGATTGGTTAGGATAGGAAAGGCATAACAATAAGGTGAGGAGTAAAAAAAAAAGTGGCCATGTTTTGTCTAGCAGTCAGTAAGGTAGTGTTTGACTCTATAGAGGTAACCAAGACTTTGACTTGTCTTCTTTATGGCTTGTTGAAGGTAGAGATCAAATTTCAGGTGTTCATCTATAGTCACACCTAGTAGTTTGGTGTGAGATACCAGTTCTATATTGGTCTTGCTGGACGGTAACATATTAAGGTATTTGGTAGGAAAGAGAGACGAGGATGAAAAGTAGCAGTTTATTTATCTTTTTGGATTTAGGAGGAGTTGTGAGTTGCCCAGCCAGGCTTCAATGGAAGAGAAGGATTTATGGGTGAGTGTTTTGAGCATGGGTATTGTCCTAGCAGCACACATCAGAGTGGAGTCACTGGCATATTGTACTATGGTGGCCTCTTTGGGTGTTGTGTTTAAGTCATTGATAAATAAGTTAAACAGCAGCGGTCCTAGGATGGAGCCTTGGGAGACTCCAATGGATATAAGAAGGAAAGAGGAGACATCACCTTGCCGTTTCGCTACTTGGGACCTATTAGTGAGGTTACTAAGAAACCAAGCAAGGAGTGTGATAGCCCATAGGAAGAGAGTTTAGTTAGGAGAATTTGATGATTGGCTGTGTCGAATGTCTTGGATATATCCAGAAATAGGGCTGAGGTTGGGAGACCTGAATTTCTATTGTGATTTATTATATCTCTGAATGGTAGAAGGGCAGTGGTTGTACTGTGACTGGGTTTGAAACCATGCTGTGAAGGAGAGAGGAGTTTGTGCGAAGTAATATATGTAGTAAGTTGAAAGTAAATAAATACATCCTTCCAAGATTTTGGAGAAGGGTGAGAGAATGGTGACTGGTCTATAGTTTATGAGCTCGGTTGATGAGCCACCTTTATGAAGGAGCATTATACAGGATTTGTTTCCATAACGTGGGGGACATATTTTTCTTGGACTGAATGATTTACTAGAATCCAACAAGGATATGCAAGGCTATATGCAGCATGTATGAGCTATTCAGAGAGAAATTAGTCAGGGGGAATGGTTCTTTTCTTAAGGGAATGTAGGCATTTTTTAACTGTAAATATTGGTAATGGAGTGAGCATAAAGGTCTATTGTGGTTTCACTGACTGGGGTGGGATGGCCGGATTCGTAGCAGTTTTGTTTTATAGGAGGGAGGTTACTGTGTTTATAAAATGCAAGTTAAACTGTGAAGCAATGGTTTGGGAGTTTATGTATGAGGATGGGCCAGTTTGGGTTGACGTTCCAGGATTAAGTAATGTATTTACGGATTTCAAGAATTTTTTATGGATTGTTTGATGATGAATTTTGAGTGTTGCTATAATAAATCGTTTTGTCATGTTTTATGCGTTGTTTCTAAAATTAAAGTACAGACAGAATTCCCAAGCTAACACACAATCTCTGGCCTTAAAATGAAGGCAAAAGAAGGTGAAAAGGTGGTCTCAAATTTTCAGCCTAAAGGAGCCCCAATTTCCACAACAGCTCCAGAAGACATAATAGAGTGTTTCAGAAGCTAGAATTTTCACTTATAAAAGTGAGAAATGTAATTTTTCTTTTCTCTAATCTTCTCTGACAATATCCTTAAGACTCACACTGATATCCTGTTTTTCCTTTCAATATTTCTGGCTCCCATCAAATGATCTCAAACCACTGGGTGACGCTAACAGTTTATTTTTAATACACATTCATTTCTTCCAGAAGAAGCAAGGTTCTAACTACCACAAAGTTTTGGATAAAGGTTTTTTGAGTTATTTCCTACCCAATTCCAAAGTTCCTTCAAGGAGTGAGCAAGCAACTGCTCCAATGGCAAATCAATATGTCGTTCAGCAAGGGCTTAACTTTCAGCTTTAATAGTCTGGCACTCCCAGTTTCTAAGCAGTCACCTTGCATTCTCACTAGTGTCCACCAGGGGATAGCCACTTGTGGAAAGGGGATTCCTTCTGTTCAAGGAAAGCAAACCAGGCAACGGTATTCTCATGTACACTGGCTGGCCCTCTGACACCTCAGCTTCTACTCTAAATCTAGTCATTGGCATCATAGGCATATTCCTTGTTTAAGCACCATCAGGACATCTTCTTTTTTTGATCTGGTGACCACTTTCATATAGTGAGGCTGTCTTTGTTGTAAATAAATATATTTGTAAAAATTCATCATATCTAACCCTTACCCACTAAGGCATTAAAGCAAATGTTGATTACTCTAGCCTGAAAAACAAAGCCTTAATTTATCTTAACAATTACTAAGCCACTTCCAATGTTTCCTTTCTGAGTAAAATGTTTGGTTTCAGGATGTGTCACAACTCTGAGACTGTCCTTATTAGGATCAAGGATGACCTTCTCAAGCTGAGAAACCACAGATTTTGCTCTGTTCTAGTTTTGCTCCTATTTGAAGGGCAGATCTGAAGGAGTGACATCTGGATCTAACTTCTGAAAAATATGTTCTTTCCTGTGGAGTTCAGCAAGGATCTTTGTGGGAGCCATTACTGTTTACTGTGTACCTGCACTTTTGGGTGGCATTATTTGATGACATTGTACAAATTATCACAGTTATTATGATGATCAGCTCTATTTCTTATTTACCTTTTTTATGAATTTCTTATTAACTTACTGGAAGCATGCCTGACTCTTATCCAGAAATGGACTGTTGAAAACTGGCTATACTTAAATCCATTTAAGAGTGAAGTTGTACTTGTTCAGTCATCAACTCACAGTTATCCACAAAATTCAAGTTCAGCTGGTCTGAAAAATGAGGATTGTGAATCTAGAGGCCAGGAATAGACAAATAACGAGTAAATCCTATCATACTTGTGATTCTAAAGGGGTGGTGTATATGGCTAACTGTGTTCACTATATGGGTTTCTATGTCAGTAAGACGAAAAGAAAGCTGAAAAGTACAGTTTTGTACCTACCATAAATGTAGATGTTTGAGTGTATGCACTGCTGCAGTCATTACACTTGGGTTATCCTGCCATCAGGCGGTTCCCCAGTTGGCCTGAGTTCCAAAGTCTTGGTCCGGCGTCAGTTGCTGTCGCCTCCTCCCTGACATCAGTGCGACAGGGGTATATAAGATGCAGCCGACGCCATTTTCTTCAGTTTTTCTTGCCCCAGATGTCAGGTGCCTCTATATAGGTAGGCAATTCCAATTGCTAATAAAACATACATAAGAAAAGCAAAAAAACAACTTACAGCTACCAGCAAATACTCCCCATAGGTAGTAAGGGTAGAAGACTTAGGTACGTACCTGCCAGTACGAGGGGAAGGAGGGAGGGTAACCTGGACTGCAGCAGTGTATACACTCGAACATCTACATTTATGGTAGGTACAAAACTGTACTATGTTCATCGTGTTACACTGCAGTCATTACACTTGGGTAGAATCCCAAAGCTGAGGTAGTGTGGCTGGTTCTATAAGGCATTAGGGGTGGCTAGAAGGCCCTGCAGCACTGCAGTGGCGAAGCCAGCTCTGGATTTAGAGTATAGGGGCAGATGGTAATGCTTGGTGAGGGTATGTACAGAACTCCAAGTTGCTGTTTCCAAAATATCTTTGGTAGGAACTCCGCTGAGGTAGGCAGTTGAAGTGGCTGAAGCCCTGGTGGAGTGAGATCTAATGCTGCTAGGTACTGGTTTTCCATGGTATGTGTAGCAGCAATGTATACAATGTCCTATCCATGTTGAAATAGTCTGTTTTGAAATGGCTTTTCCCTGTGCTCCTGCGGCATATGCTACCAATAATTGCTCAGATTTTCTGAAAGCTTGGGTTTTGTCCAAGTAGAAGTGTAACTGCATGTGAATGTTCAAAGAGTGTAGTAGTCTCTCCCCTTTATTCTGTGGTTTAGGATAAAAAGTTGGCAGGTGAATAGTTTGGTTTAGAGCCACACTGGATACCACCTTTGGCATAAACATAGGGTTATTTCTTAAAGACACCCTGTCCTGGTGGAAAATGAGGAAAGGTTCCACTGCCATTAGTGCCTGTAATTCTGAAACTCTGCGTGCTGATGTTATTGCCAGGAGCAAAGCAGTTTTCCAAGAGATATTTTAATTCTGCTGTGTTAGCTGGCTCAAAAGGAGGTAAAGTTAGTTTTTCCAAAACAAAGTTGAGGTCCCAAGTTGGAGTAGATGCTCTACGGGGCGGTCTTAAGTTTTTAGTCCTTCTGAGGTACTGTTTTAACAGAGAATTAGAGAGAATTGGTGGATCCGTGTTGCAATGAGCAGAGATGGCAGAGGCGTGGATCTTGATGGATGAGAAGGAGAGGCCTTTGTCCAGCATCTCAGTTAAGTATTGTAGAATCTGAGGAATGTATGGGACAAGAGGGTCAAGGCTGTGAGCTTGGTTCCAGGCACAGAATCTCTTCCATTTATCCGAGTAGGCTTTCCTGGTACTAGGTCTTCTGGCCTCCAGAATGACATCCATAACAGCTTTGGAGAGAGGCACTGCTTGCTTGACTAAGGAATCTTCCATGCAGCTAGGTTTAAGGTCTTTAGCTGGCTGTCTAATATTTGATTGTTGTGCTGAGTCAGTAGATGTGGGATTTGAGCAAAATCCAGGGTGGTTCTTGTGCTAAGCTCCTTAAGATTGGGTACCAGTGCTGGCGTGGCCAGTCTGGTGCAATCAGGATCATCTTTGGCTCTTCTTGCCTGGCTTTTATGAGTACCTTTGGCAGGAGAGGTAGTGGTGGGAAAGCGTATACTTATAGGTTCTCCCAGCTGAATGAGAGGGCATCCACTTTCCATGCTTGTGGATGGTAACTCCTTGTGCAGAATTTTTGTAGCTGGCAGTTTATTGGGGATGCAAACAGATCTATGTCCGGGCTCCACCATTTCTGTCTTATCATTCTGAATATTTGTGAATTCAATTCCCATTCGTGGGGATCCATGATGTTTCTGCTTAAGTTGTCTGCCAGTGTGTTTTTCTCTCCTGGCAGGAATTGTGCTTGCATATGAACTTGAAGGTTTATAGCTGTGTTTCACAAGGTCATGGCTTGTCTGCATAGGGGGTAGGAGTGAGTGCCCCCTTGCTTGTTTATGTACCACATAACTGTGGTGTTGTCTGTCTTTATCAGTAGTTGTCCTGGATGCAGCAGGTCCTTGAAAGCTATAAAGGCATTTTGTACAGCTAGCATCTCTTTTTGATGCCTTTGTTCTGCGGGCCATGTGCCCTGAATACATTTGCCTGCCATGTGTGCACCCCAGGCATAATCCGATGCATCTGTTGTCACTGTTTGCCTGGCTGTGGGTTGTGTAAAAGGCTGTCCCTTGCTGAGGTGACAAGCTTGAGCCCACCATTGAAACACCTGTTGAAGGCAAGGGATTACTGGTATAACTGTTTCCAAACTTTGACAGTGTTGAGACCATACATTCTTTAGGTATCATTGTAGTTTCCTCATATGCAGTTTGGCATATGGAATTAGTAGTATGCAAGATGCCATGTAACCCAAGGCCTGCATAATTTTTCTTGCAGGGAGCTGGGTCTTTGTTGCCATCAATTGAAAGTATTGAGTCAGTTGTCCTTGCTTGTCTGGCGTGAGATAAGCCATCTGGGCCGCTGTGTTCAAGCTGGCACCCAGGAATATAATCTTTTGTGAGGGCACTAGTTTTGATTTCTTTTCGTTTACTGTGTACCCCAGGCAACTTAATAACTTTTTTACAAACGCCAGATGCTTTAGAAGAATGTCCTTGCTCTTTGCATGAATCAGGCAGTCGTCCAAGTACGGATAAATTTGAATTCCTTTCTGTCTGCAAAATGCAATTACTGGTGCCAGGCACTTTGTGAAGACCCTGGGTGCAGTAGATAAGCCAAAGGGCAGTGCAGAGAATTGGTAGTGCATTGAACCAGCTATGAATCTGAGGTATCTTCTGCAGTTTTGCCTGACAGGGACATACAGGTATGCCTCCTTGAGGTCCAAAGTCATGAGCCAAGCTTTCTTGCTCAGCATGGGAAGAAGCTGCTGTGATGTCAACATTTTGAATTTCGGAACATCCAGGTAAGTGTTTAGAGATGAAAGATCCAGAATGGGCCTCCAGGCTTTGTCCTTTCTGGATACCAGAAAGAGTTTTGAGTAAAATCCTAGTCCTTGCTCCTGTGATGGTACCTTTTGAATAGCTCTCATATCCAAGAGTGCTGTAATTTGTTTCTGAGCCTCTGCCCTTTGATTTGGTGGCAGATTTGGCATTCCTTTTAACCTTGGCAGAGTGTGAAAGTGGAACCTGTAACCTTGAAATACAATGTTGAGAACCCATTTGTCCTTGGTGATCATTTGCCAATTGTGGTAGATGAGTGCCAGTTTTCCTCCCAAGGGGGCTGCCAAGAGGGATTTGTTTGGCAGCTGTAGTGGGAAGTCATTGGAGCTGTTTTTTATATGGTCGGGGCCTGTCTTCCCCTTCTTTCTGGCCTGATGCAACCCATTGTCGAGGCCTATAAGGACCTTGTGTGTGACCTCTACCTCTTGGACGTCTGTATCTTCCCCTTTGAGGTCTGTCTGTAATTGGAAAGGACCAATTCTTAGTTGGCCAGTTTCTGCTAAATCTAGGAGGCTGAACCTGTAAGAAATCCTTCACCGTTTGCATAGATTTTGCCTTATCCTCCATTTTCTTTAATACCTCTTCTGCCTTAACTCCAAATAACACATCCTGCTGCAAAAGTGCATCCAATAATTTTGCTTTAACATGATCTGGTAACGTATGTTCTTTTAACCAAGCATGTCTTCTAATGACAGAGCCTGTAACTGCTGCTCTGCAGGAGGCCTCTAGAGAATCAAAACCACATTGCAAAGTATGCTTTCCCACTTGTTCAGCTGCATGCAATACATCCTGCATTTCTTTAAAATTAGGAGGATCTGATTCTGGAAGCATTTTCTGTTTTAACTGAGACAGTAAAAATTGCTGATATTTTAGCATGTGAAACTGGCAATTTAAGGCTCTCATTGCTAAAGTTGCAGACGTATATACTTTCCCCATCTGTCTAATGCTCTGGAATCTCTATCAGAGGGAACTGGATTCTTGGCTGATGAGGCCTTAACTCCTTTGGGTCCCTGAGAAATAGTTTCAGGGTCAGCTACAGGGCTTTTATACAGAAATTTATATGAGTCAGGGACTCTGCAGTATCTGTCAGGTTTAACAGGGGCTGGAGGTAAGGAATCAGGATTTAAGCTGGATTCAGTATACACATCATCCACAATATCTAACACTGGCGGAATAGCAAGGGGTCTGTGTTGAGGTAGTAAAAGGAAGTCTCTGAGCCTTTTCTTGGATTCTGAGTAATCCTGATCTTCCTAGTGGAAATGCTCCCTCATGGTATGTAAGGTTTCCCCAAAGGAGTAGTCCTCAGGCGGTGAGGCTGATGGAATTGATTCTTCAGCATCACAATCCTCATAAGGGAGTAAAGAGTATCCTAGGTCTGAGGATGAATCAAAAGAGAGGGACACCTGGCCGGATGAGTCATAGTCTGCATCCTGTCTAGGCCTTTTATCAGGAGGGGGCTGGGACCCCCTGATCAGAGTGATTAGGTCTTCGGCCATTTTGAGCACTTGTTTCTTAGGCATGGAGGCCTGTGTCCTGGAGAATGCTGTATTTGTTTCTTTGATTTTAAAGGAGGCTTAGACTTAGCTGAGGGTTTAATGCTTAACTGAGTAGGTCTGAAGGCACTCTCTGAAGCTGTGGGTTGCTCAACTACTCCGGATCCCTCTGAAAGGATAGTCTTAATAGGCTGAATAACATGTGCGTCCGAAGGCCCAGGCATCTCCACGTGGGAGTCAGAGGTGGCCTGTGGTTCTACAGAAGCGGTCATCAGGGGCTGCGAAGGCACCTTGCTGAAAACTGGAGAACCGGCGACTGGCCTAGATGAGGCTTCATTGTCAGTTTTAGGCCTCGGATGCCTATCCTTGTCTTTGCGCTTTTTGTGTATTCCGGTCGTCGGAAGTTCCGACGGCATGGTATAATTTAATTTTCTACCAAAATAATGTCGGCCAAAATCAAACCGACGTTTAATAGCGCGCTTGTTAAACCTAGCACAAAACCGACAACCAGTGACGTTGTGGTCTGGGCCTAGGCATGGGATACAATAGGAATGGAAATCCTTATGAGGTATTTGCTTCCCACAAGAAATACAGTTATTAACTTTTACTGACATCGGTCTGAGGCAAGAAAAAGTTTCCCCAATGGGGTACTTAGCTTTGTAGAAGACTTCAGTTCTGGATTCGGAATGAAAATCTCAGGAGACGGCCGTCTGGCACTTGCGAACTGCTTTTGCTTCAGGCACCGCGTGGCAAGAAAGACTGAAGAAAATGGCGTCGGCTGCATCTTATATACCCCTGTCACACTGACGTCAGGGAGGAGGCGACAGCAACCGACGCCGGACCAAGACTTTGGAACTCAGGCCAACTGGGTAACCGCCTGACGGCAGGATAACTCAAGTGTAATGACTGCAGCAGTGTAACACGATGAACATCAAAGGATATATGAACGCGTTAACGATATCAAGAACAAAAACATTAGAAATGCCTTGTACAGACATAGCCTAGATTGCCCAAATGCTAAATTTTTATTTTTTGTATTGGAAGAAATTTATGTGGATGTTAGGGGTGGTCTATGGGAGGCTTGTATCGAATACAGAGAGCTTTATTGGCAGCTTGTTCTTGAAGCAAACAAATCCCCCTAGTTTAGACAAAAATGTGTCACTATTCCCAGTTCTTAAGCTGAGGGCCGCAAGGTTATAGATTAGATTTGTTTTTTTAATTTGTCCTGTAAGTTGTACATGTTTCATTTGCATTTTACACATGATTTGGGACAACATCAAATGTTTGTAAGATTTATAAATTTACACTTTACCAACATTCATTGACATAGGTTTTACTTGTATATTTGTATTTATATTTCACACCAAGAACAATATAGGGGTGTAAGTTATATAGTAGTTTGTCCATTAGATGGTGCTAGCAGGTAGTTTACAAGTGACTTGAGTTTTCTTTATTCAGAATATATTTAATGATATTAATTAGTTTAACTTTAATATTTTAAAGTATCATAAAACAGATTTTTTTATTCAATTTGTGTTAACATGTGTTATTGAACACCATGATTACACATTTTAAAAGATCTCAATATGTATTTTTGCATTTGATTTTGATTAGAATGTTGCTATGGTAATTAATTAAGCAATTTATTTATATTAGCAAAGAAAATTAGGGCAGCTACACTCCTGTAGGCAAATGGTGCGCTGAGAAAAATGGCAAACGTGAAACACAGAATAAGGAATACAGTTACAGCAACCATGCAAGTTCCGCTTAAATTCCAAGGCAATATAATCCATAAACTCGTATGTCATAAAATAAATGCTTCTGAATAAGTGAACCAACAGAATTTATTTATCGTGTACTCAGTCGGTAAGTGCTTTCACAAGATTGCTTCATCAGACCATAACGGACTGAGTATAAAAATAATTTAAATACATTGTTACCAATCACACAGAATCACAAAAACGTCATTTCCTATAATGACGTTACATTCATGATTAAACTAAAACAGTAATAATTACTTAAATATTGCATTTCAAAATAGCTATTCAATAGAACCTTCTAATAAAATATATAAATATAAACATTTAAACTGTTTGTTCATATATAAAATCAATGTTTAATATATTGAAGCATGAAGACTTAACTTAATATCGCCGCATTCATGCTTATGCAATCTAAAATACCCCATTAATATTCAATCGCCTGAAAAAGAACAAAAATTGTTTGACATCAAGCAGAGTAAAGCTGTAAAACTATCTCACCAAACTACTTAAACAGAGACCTGCAAAAGCCATGCTGCAGCCCTTAAAAAGTTGAGCATCCATATGTCAACAAAACAATCCAGAACAAAAGTTCTTCCTTAAGCGGATAAACCATTCAGTATATTCATACGAGGCATAATATATATATATATATATATATCTAACTCATAAATCAATAAAAATATCTATGCATATAAATATATTTAAACTAACCGTATAGGTCAAATAATTACTATACCTTCTACCTACCCAAAACCTGAAAGAGATATCAGCTACAACGCTACTAAATATAAAAAACGGTATACATAAATATTGGTCAGTGTCTGAATATCAACGACTAATCATTAAGGTGAAATACTAAGGAAATCAGAAATCAAACTTTAATTTTCGACTTCGTATCATCATCCCATATTCATCAGACAAACCTTACATCTCTAAATCCATTTAATCGGACATAACAACAAAATGCCCTAAAATCTATAAACTGCACATGGTAATTCCACGGCATCATTATTGCACATTTCTATTCATCTAAAATGAAACCATATGTCTATGTGTAATGAATATAAAAACTACCTACATAACTATTAGACGATGTCAAAATATCAACGACTAAGAGTGGAAATGCAATACCATAGAAGTCAGAAATCAGATTATAGTTTCCGACTTCATATGATCATTCTAAGTTTATAAGGCAACTCTTCCATCTCTAAATCCACTTCGTCGATCATAACAACAGAATACTCTGAAGTCTAGAGACTGCATATAACAATTCCAAAACTTCATAACTGCACATTTATGTTCATCCAAGATAGCAACCAATGTCTAATTACAGAACACACATGCAAACTACTCATAACCTAGAAATATGTATCTAAAAAGACTGGTATTTTAACCAGTTATATATACATAATAAAAAATTTACATATAAAAAATGCATATGAAAATCCTAACCTGTGCAGGCTATCAAATCCAGGACATACTTATATACTAAAAAGAAAGCTTCTACATGAGCTTATATTTTAACCAATTATATATACACCATGAAGAGTATAAATATAAAGAGAACATGTGAAAATTCTAACATGTGCAAGCTATCTAATCCAGGCTATGCTTATATAATAAGAGGAGGGGCTTCTATGTGGACACCGATCTAACCCTAAGACTCTTGGTACGAATAATACAGAAACAGGCTTTAATATAGTTAAATGATCTAAAGGATAGGTTTAAGCATAGAGGATATAGCTCCCATGATCTCAATGAGGGGCTTTATGATATAGACTCTGACAGAAAATAGAGCAAAACCGTACTTCTCTAATCAGATTGATGGTGATCTTTGTACTAGAGTTAATGTAGCTACTGAAATTAGAATACCGATGTATTATACTAAAGATAGAAATAATATCTATGATATCTTTAAGAGACATTGGGGAGTCCTGTTAACTGACCCACAGATAGCTGAAATAGTAGGAAATAAACCTAAATTTAGATATAAAAACAGAAAAAATATTAAAAGGATGTTATGTTATCCACATGCTGAGAGAGAGGCTTTAAATTTAATAGGAACGATTCCATGTGGAACCTGTAATTATTGTTCGTATATTAATAGATCAGGGAGTTTTGTGCATCCTGACACTGGTAAGGAGTTTAGATTTAAGTGCATAGCCAGCTGTGACACACAGCATGTTGTTTATTTAGCCACGTGTGTTGAATGTCATTCCTTTTATGTAGGAAAGACGGATAGACTACTTAAGAATAGGATTAGGGAACATTTATATAACATTAGAATAGGAGCCATCACCAATGCTTTAGCCAAGCACGTAATGTCTACAGGCCCTAAGCATATATTTGAGTTTATGGCTATAGAAATTATTAAACCTGACCCAAGAGGCGGCAATGTAAACAATTTCACTGAAGAAAAAGAAATGAAGTGGATTATCTGCCTCTGAGCTGACGTAGGGAAAGGATTAAATGAAAGAGTATCCATTAAACCAATCCTTCTTACCAAGTGTCTTAGGGTTAGATAGGTGTCCACGTAGAAGCCCCTCCTCTTATTATATAAGCATAGCCTGGATTAGATAGCTTGCACATGTTAGAATTTTCACATGTTCTCTTTATATTTATATTCTTCATGGTGTATATATAATTGGTTAAAATACAAGTTCATGTAGCAGCTTTCTTTTTAGTATATAAGTATGTCCTGGATTTGATAGCCTGCACATGTTAGGATTTTCATATGCATTTTTTATATGTATATTTTTTATTATGTATATATAACTGGTTAGAATACCAGTCTTTTTAGATACATATTTCTAGGTTATGAGTAGTTTGCATATGTGTTATGTGATTAGACATTGGTTGCTATCTTGGATGAACATAAATGTGCAGTTATGAAGTTTTGGAATTGTTATATGCAGTCTCTAGACTTCAGAGTATTCTGTTGTTATGATCGACGAAGTGGATTTACAGATGGAAGATTTGCCTTATAAACTTAGAATGATGATATGAAGTCGGAAACCATAATTTGATTTTTGACTTCTATGGTATTGCATCTCCACTCTTAGTCGTTGATATTTTGACATCGTCTAATAGTTATGTAGGTAGTTTTTATATTCATTACACATAGACATATGGTTTCATTTTAGATGAATAGAAATGTGCAATTATGACGCCATGGAATTACCATGTGCAGTTTATAGATTTTAGGGCATTTCGTTGTTATGTCTGATTAAATGGATTTAGAGATGTAAGGTTTGTCTGATGAATATGGGATGATGATACGAAGTTGAAAATTAAAGTTTGATTTCTGATTTCCTTAATATTTCACCTTAATGATTAGTCGTTGATATTCAGACGCTGTCCAATATTTATGTATACCGTTTTTTATATTTAGTAGCGTTGTAGCTGATATCTCTTTCAGGTTTTGGGTAGGTAGAAGGTATAGTAATTATTTGACCTATACGGCTAGTTTAAATATATTTATATGCATAGATATTTTTATTGATTTATGGGTTAGATATATATATATATATATATATATATGGGTCCATATGACTTGGTCAACTGTTTATTTGGTCGACAGTTCATTTGATCGACAAGCATTTTAGATGGGGGGCTTCGCCCCCCACACCCCCCAATGTGGGGGGCTGTGCCCCTCACACCCCCCCAACTATACATATCAACTCCAGGGTCGCACAACATTGGGGTAGGGGGAAAATGCTTGTCGATCAAATGAACTGTCAACCAAATAAACAGTCGACCAAATGAACAGTCGACCAAGTCATATGGACCCATATATATATATTATGCCTCGTATGAATATACTGAATGGTTTATCCGCTTAAGGAAGAACTTTTGTTCTGGATTGTTTTGTTGACATATGGATGCTCAACTTTTTAAGGGCTGCAGCATGGCTTTTGCGGGTCTCTGTTTTAGTAGTTTGGTGAGCTAGTTTTACAGCTTTACTCTGCTTGAGGTCAAACAATTTTGTTCTTTTTCAGGCAATTGAATATTAATGGGGTATTTTAGATCGCATAAGCATGAATGCGGCGATATTAAGTTAAGTCTTCATGCTTCTACATATTAAACATTGATTTTATATATGAACAAACAGTTTAAATGTTTATATTTATATATTTTATTAGAAGAAGGTTCTATTGAATAGCTCAGAAGAAAACTGTAATATGCACCAAATCCAAGAAAAACACAAGTCCAGATGGCGAGGCAGAGGCAATAATTCAAATGCTGTTGTAGAAAATTTCGTTTAATCCAGAACACAAACTCTTGACACAAAACGTTGACACAAGCGCTTTCATTCGGACCCTTCCGAGCTTTTTCCACTTGAAAAAGCTCGGAAGGGTCCGAGTGAAAGCGCTTGTGTCAACGTTTTGTGTCAAGAGTTTGTGTTCTGGATTAAACGAAATTTTCTACAACAGCATTTGAATTATTGCCTCTGCCTCGCCATCTGGACTTGTGTTTTTCTTCTATTGAATAGCTATTTTGAAATGCAATGTTTAAATAATTATTACTGCTTTAGTTTAGTTATGAATGTAACGTCATTATAGGAAATGACATTTTTGTGATTCTGTGTGATTGGTAACAGTGTATTTAAATTATTTTTATACTCAGTCCGTTATGGTCTGATGAAGCAATCTTGTGAAAGCGCTTACCGACCGAGTGCACGATAAATAAATTCTGTTGGCTCACATATTCAGGAGCATTTATTTTATGACATACGAGTTTTTGGATTATATTGCCTTGGAATTTAAGCGGAACTTGCATGGTTGCTGTAGCTGTATTCCTTATTCTGAATTTATTTATATTGGTTGATAGGTAGGGCTATAAATAGGGTATTTTCTTATGGACTGTGTTTTACATCTGATGAAGTGGCTACGAAAATGCAGTATTAAGTAGCATTTATGTGCTTTTTTTCATGTTTAACTTTTGCTAATAGATTTTTTTGGATTACTGGTGACACTTTCCAAGGCTTTTACCCCTTTTTTCGTGATTATCAACTCACAGTTCTGTAAAGTCACTCTTTCAGTCTACAACCACCCTTGTAAGTGATGTTTTGTCTTCTGTGAATAAGACACAATCAAGACATGACACCTGATAATGAACTCTTCCTTCAGGACAGTTTCAGCTGTGATTAGTTTCTATGTTTCCATTTAAGAAATACCTCCAAGATTAAAAACCAGTTTGCTAAATAAAGATGATGAAACTACTGTCCATGCTCTTGTTTTATCTTGAATGTATTGACACCAGCTTCGTAAGTAAAGATGCTGAAACTACTGTCCATGCTCTTGTTTTATGTTGAGTGGACTGACATCAGCTTTGTAAATAAAGATGCTGAAACTACTGTTCATGCTCTTGTTTTATGTTGAGTAGACTGCTATAATTCTACATATGAGCTCCCTGTAGGTGAACTACACTGGTTCTAACTGGTCCAGGCTATTAATTAGAACTCAGCAATCATCTCTGCATTTGCAGCCAGTTAGATTTTGTATTGTTTTCAAAGTTCTCCTTCTAGTTTATAGGTTCATAGGTTCATACTAGGCTATCTGCCCTAGGGCATTTATAAGCCTAGCCAGAGTGTGTTTGGCTTTCGCCACCCCATTTTAAATTAATTTTGCTATGCTTAGTTTAGAAGGTAATGTGTGACCAGCACTTCTTCCAGTGGATTGCTTGATGCCCCGAGGGCTCCATGAATTCTATTAGGTCCATGCCAGCCCCTAATCTTTGTAATACCATTCACAAGGGACTAAGAGACTGCTCAACTAATTTCATATTCTGTTCCCAACTAAAAAAGCTTGTTTAGTCAAGCTTTTGGAAATCAAGTTCATGCTTTTTATGGGGTATAAATACATAACTGTCTTGCATTACACTTTATATATATTTTTAATAACCGTTTCACATTTAATTTAATGTTCTGCACTCTGAAAGTGATGGAAAAGTGTTTTGTTAATCAAATATTGATTGACTGACTGATTACTTGTTATGAACTACTCCATACAATATCCTTTTCAAAACCTGCCAGTAACACCACTGCCTATGATATAAGGAGCCTCCTTCCCAAAGCAGCAGTCATGACTGGCTGCTGGATATACACATTCACTAGGCAAATTGTCAGTGGCATCACTCCAAACTTAGGCATATTTTAAGTGATTGTATGTGGACTTCAAGAAAACCTGAATCCCATTTTACCAAGACTAGCACTCTGTAAGTGATCTCCAAGTCTGCTAACAAAAAAGCATACATTACATGTGTTGGTACAAAATGAAAAGTTTTGCCTAGTTGGTCTGCCAAAACTGATGATCAGGAAAAGCAGCTTGTAACCAAAAATAGCAATTTGTACAGTATTTCCAAGTACAGCTAGACTGACCGATCACTGAGGTTGTGTGACTTCAAGGGATCTTATATAACATAAGAAAATGGGAGAGCTTGCTATCACTTCACCTAAAGCTTTTGTTTTTTATCTCAAAAATACCCTAATGAACATTTTGAGGAATAAGGCAAAGCTGAGTAGCGTATGCTTAGACCTGTGAGGTTTTAGATTTCATAATGCCTCTGAATAGTAACAGATATATTCATCCGTTAGTTTAGTTAAGAGAAGTCTGGCAAGCCTAAGACATTACCTTACCAAAAGTATCTCTGCTCGGTTATCTTTTTTACAGCTGTCTACATTGATATCCAGACGACAAACTACTTCTAACATATTTTGACAGTGATACTGCAGTTTTCAAAAATGAAATATGAATGAAAAGTAAGAAAACAAACAAAATCCATACGGAAATAGAAATGCTATATGCAAGAATGAAAAAAGTACATTGGATTAGCTGGCAGCTGCCTTTATAATCATGAAGTTTTTAATTACCAATGTATAGCTATCCTACTTTCAAATCAGTCACAATTTATGATGGTGATGCACTACAATTTGTAAAGGATGTCATCTACTTCTCAAACTATCCTGTTCTTATTTAAGATTTAAGGAACACTGACTGCATAAACTCTCACTACAACACAAGATCTTTCTAAGGCTGTACATTCTCTTGGTCTCTTCCCAAGTGGATTATAACAACTTCCTGTACCTACAGCCTCCTAACACAGAACTGGCCAATTACAGATGGTATAACATTCTGCAGCCCAATAACTCAGAGGTACTTCCAGTTACCAACTTAATACAGCTCGTGTACACAGTCTGCGCTAGCTTCCAGGTCAACATATTATAGTTAACGTTCTGGTGTTAGTTTATTTAGCTCTAGATGATTTGGGCTCCACCTCCCCATATGAAGAAGCTACTGATGTCTTAAAGTTCACTTATGATCTTTAGGCTCTAACACTGTATTTGGAGATATCAGGCACCTCTTCTTCACTGAGTGAGAGAACCACCTTGTGTCAGCTCATTTTAAAAGATTACTAAAAACAAACGTTTTTTTTTTTACTGTGGCACATGATATAACATGATTGACTGTTATTTTATCTATCTCTCACCATGTTTTATGTTTTAATCATTTTATTTATTTACTGCAATGGTACACTGCTAATAGCAGCTCAATAAATATGAACTTGAATTTAAACACTTTACTATGCAAGCATCATCACATTCAAAAGCACATGCAGTAGAGATGCCTGCTGAAAGTATAAGGGCTATAACCGTGATTTGCATGGGTTTCCTCCAGGTGCTCCAGTTTTGGGAGCCCCCAGCAAATGTCAAGTTGAGGGCCCTCTAGGCACTTCCAACGTATCACCCTGTCACTGCCACCCCTCCTAAACAACCTTTTGGTTCATTCTGCAAACTTTTAATAATAGTATGCACAGACAGATCTGTAGCTACAATGCTCTTGCATTACAACTGGCATATGTACCACACTAGTACCTCCCAGACACCTGAGCAAAATCCCATTAAAAAACTCCATCATCTTGGAGATTTTCTCCCCCAAAAGAATTTTTTTTCAAAGGGAGTATCAGGACTGGTAAATTCCTCTTCCTCTGACCCACAGTCCAAAGGAGAAGGACTTTGAAAAGAGTAAGCAAGGGATTCCTCATCAGAATCCAACTCCTCCTCAGAGGAGTCCTGTTCCCTGAGTCTTTAAAGTGGAGTACAGGACCAAGGGGCAGCTGGGAGATAAACACCCTGAGGAGGTTTCAATGCCATCAAAGCATTGAACAAACCCTGAGTGAAGGCCTACCACTCACTCTGTGGATAGCTAGGGTAAGGAGAAACATGTTTACTTTTCTGTTTTATCTTTAATGGGATATCTGCCCTGTAACATTTGGAAGGCTATTTCCCAGGATGGCATTCAATAACATTATAGGGACTTCTTCCTTATCTAAAATCTGAGGTACACCCGTAGGCCCCTTGGAAATAACCAACCATGGTTCCCCCTGAACATCTGAAATTAATGTCTGCAAAGCCTCATCAGATGTGCTTAAAGCCAGATCCCCACTGGCCTCCAACCCAGTCATGTCAGAGGAATCTGACAACAAAGCCATACAAACCTCTGGGCACTCAATATACTCAGACGAAATGCCCTGCAGAGGTCAGACAGCTAAAGATTCAGGCCTATGTTTCTTAACCTTCTTCCCTGATGGCTGTACCTTGGGGCAGGAAGTTCCCTCCACAGTATCCTTAGCTAGAAGGCTCAGTTGCTGATTCTCTAGATTCAGTGCTAGGAAAGAATGCCTACTATGTAGAGTTTTTCGTACATAAGCCTGAAAGATGGAACAACTTGTATGGTCGTGTGAGGTGCCAAGGCAAAAGAAACACTGTTCATGGCAGTCTTTATGGGGAATCTGTCTCCCACACTAGGATTTTCCCAGAAGCAACCAAAAGACAAGAAAAAAGAAACATGAATGGGCCACTTATCTGCAATGGCTTGTAAACCAGCAACAGAATGTAGGAGTTTAAACCAATGATCAAGAGATGGTGTTCAATCTGGCAGCAAAGAAGTTCTGAGGACGGTACATCTGGACATCACCTTTAAGCCCTACACTATGTGAGGAGCATATGTGTGAAATATGGCATACTTTAAAGCAACCTAAGGTTTTGGTGTACTGGCCGGACGTCGGGCTACCCTAGGCAGGGAATGCCAAATATAAAAACACTGCAACAGTGACACAAAAGGACATTCCATGGCACCTTTCGAAAAGAGTAGGGGAAGTTCACCAATCCCCTGGCCACATTTCCCTATAACAGTATAAATACTACCTTGGGTTTCCTCTGAAAAGAGGCCACTAACCTAGTGGGATTAACCTGGTCAAGGAAGGATAAACAAATAAAATAACTGGTGGGCAGTTACTGAGTGTGTCCCTGACATTTCTGCTAAGTAACTTCAGTGTAAAAAGACAATAATTAAGCTACAACAAAAAGTTATTTATAAAATGAACAAATTATTCTTTAAATAGCCTCACTGTATAATAGTGATATACTACAGCATATTGGAGGACACCTTATACCTTACCCAAGGTGGGAAGAATGGTTTCAGTTTAAATGATATCCTACATGAATAAAATTTTACTTACCCAAATCTAGCTATGACAGTCACTAGCTTTAATCTACAGAAAAGCATTTTCAGTGATGCCCTGTAGCCTGAGACGTTCATTGACAATACAATGCTTTTAACTGTAAAAATGCAGACTCAGCGCCAATCATAAAGTACAACTGCATCGGAAAGGTTGAGCTTACTAGGTGTGGATCATGACTAATGCTATTATAATGCCGTAACTTGGGCACATTTTCAAAACTCATAGCTTTCTACTATGAAAATGTTCCAAATGTCTATCACAAGAGAAAATACAAAGTGGTACAAGTTAACCATATTATATACCATAACATATCCCCTCCTACATGTAACAGATAAGGTGTTGTTGATAATGTATGGCAAGCAGATGGAGAGATAAGCAACTGGTTGTCATGGCAATACACCTCATAAGCACAGCTCCAGATATGCTGGCCACTATGCAAATGCTGAAATGGCTACACCTCTCTGTTAATGGATGCAACAAAATTTAATATATTTCACAAAGTATGGTACAGAAATTAATTTCCTGGGTTCCAAAACAATTTATGTTTGCAGTGAAGCAAAATTTTGCACCACGTTTGCAAGCATTTGCATAATGGCTGGGATTCACTACAGCAGCCTGCCCTGAAAAAAAAGTGTTTCTGGATTTGGGGAAAATGTCTATATTCTGAAGTGAGCAGGCTACATTTTATTCACAGGTAGTTTCACACCAGAGCAAACTTTTCAAAAAATAAAAATGACTAAAAACTATACACACATTCAGCAGCAAAACAAAATACACATTAAAAAAGCTCAATATGGGCAGATTTTAATTGGGGACTGCTGGGACCTGGAACTTTTATTATGATAGTGTTTGATACCTTCACTTGTTCATTATAATTCTACAAAAGACTTTGAGCAAGTATAAGCAGGTGAGAAGATTTGTAAATAAATAGCATAACAAATACACAGCTCAGCTCTGCAAGTGCCGAGTTGCTTACTTAGACTTCTTTTATTTCCGTTTTTCTTTTTTCTTTCACATGATTTAAGGATTCAGATATCTAGGTTTGATCAATAACTTACATGTACATTGCGTGACACAAGTTCACATCAATTCATAAGTTGTTGTACTGCAGTAACATCTAGTGTTGAAGAAATGAGGTGAGTTACTAACATATTCAGATATTTATTCTAGGTATGAATTCCATTCCAAACATTTTCTACCAAAATTACATAAAGCATAAAAACATACAACATAGAGATCAGGGAACTGTAATGAACCAGTTTTACTGTATCACAGATAAGTCTGTGATTCCAATAACACTGAGAACAACGTTCAACACATTACTAGGAATCATACATAAATAGCTGAGCGCACGGGGGGGGGGGAGCAATAATTTTTACTTATGTGAAAATAATGCATTTTTTCAATAAAGCAAGGTTTGTAAAAATATCTATATATAGTTCAAGCTGTAATGATCTGATTCCATCTCACTTAATGATCTGTATTGTTAAAATGATGTGTTACTGTGACTATAAGCAATGCAATCTTCCCATATAATAGGAATCAGACAGCAGTGGGCATGGCTTCAAAAGCCTCATTTCTCAATGCATAATCAAATTAATAAAAATCAGAAATCAAATGACTTGATTTTACATTTCATATTCAAAATTATTTATGACAGTGAGAAAATGTGTGACAGAGCATTTGAAAAAGAATACAACCCAGTGACATGACTTAAGACTTGAATGTTTTGACACTATCTTACAACAGCAACTCTCATGTCACCAGGGCCAGTGTTAGCATTTTGGGGCCCCCCAGCAAATGTCAAGTTGAGGGCCCCCTAGGCACTTCCAGTCTAAGTATCACCCTGTCACTGCCACCCCTCCTAAACCAACTTTTAGTTCATGCTGCAAACTTTTAATAATAATATGCACAGACAGACCTGTAGCTACAATTCTTTTGCATTATAACTGGAGTATGTACCACACAATGTTGGCACATCTCACAAAGGGACATTCACAGTTACTGGTAATCAGATGCAACAATGATGCATTACAACTGCTCTATTTACAGGACTGAACTTAGGTGAAATGGTAGCCTAGGCACTGCCTACTGTTACACTCACACACACACACACACACACACACACACACACACACACACACACACACACACACACACACACACACACACACACACACACTCCAGTGATGATCTCTGTTTTCTCTCATCTTGAGCTCCCCGTACAATGCACATTCATTTTTCTTCCTTTTCACATATTTTACCATATTTTTAGCTTTTTCATGAAGGCATAAGAAGCCATAACTTTCAATATGCTCTGAAGTACATTTTAAAGATTTTTTTTTCTTTTTATACTACCTCTTCATCCAAAAATAGCTTGAACAGAAATTTTGATTAAGGAAAGAAATTCAGTGTTGCCGTTCAACTTTAGTTTTCCTAGCATCCTTTCAGCACACTTTTCCTAACTAGCACAGCACAGTAATAATTATTTAAGAAGCATGCCCTAGAAGCCATATGGGTTGTAGATGTTCTAGGATACATTTTACAGTATTTTCCCAACCTTTTAATTCACCTGTGGCCTAAACAAAAATCACGAATAAAAAATAATTTCAGTCATATTTTTTTTTCTTTCAAACAGGGCATACGATATGCCCAAGGCTTAATGTTCAAAACTGACAAAATAATATCTCACAATAAACTAGCAAGCCAATTGTGAGGATACACCAGACCTATCTGGGAATACTGTCTGCCTCCTTAACACCCCCAAAAAGGCAGTCAATGCCTATGCATCTCTCTGGTATTAGACTGGAATGAAAGCAGAGGTTCAAATTGCCGCACTCATATATTTCAAGTGACTGATGAACATACATATACATAGCATACCTCCTCACCCGTAATCGCCAAAAGCAGCCATCTGAATACGTGTCTGATGTGTGATCATGAGAAAAGTGAAAAAATAATGATTACAGTAATGTATTCTATTTTTTGTTTTGCTCCCAGACAGTACACTGCCCCTACACAAGTTACTGTAATTTTCTTTGTACACTTCAGAGGTCTATGAGAAAAGTAAAGGAAACAATGCACCGTCGTCAGCCCAAACACAAGCTATGTTGACTTTCTGTGCACATCTCTAAGGTCTGACTGTGATACAAATTAAATTAGTAATAACCACACAATCCCCCATCCCCACACAACATACAGCAGATTTCCATTGCACACATCTGAGCAGGGCTGATTTTGGAATGGGTGCAGCTGACAGCAGACACCATTATCAGCTTTATCATAGCAAGGTCATATCACAGCCCTGTTCAGGTTAAAGAACATAATCAGAAAATGAATTCATGTTTTTTCTCCTCAGTTTTCCCCAAACAGTAACAGCTTTTTTGGGGCCCCAACACAGTCAAGGGGGATTAAGGAACCCCTCATAATTTATACAGTCTAGGAAGTTGGGGCCACCACAGTCCTCAAAGAACTAAGTGTGTGAATGTTCTGTGATATACAATATGCCTTACCTTTGAAATATAACATGCACACACACACATCGAAGCCATATCAATAATAGTTTTGTACATGTTTCAGCAAATAGCAACACATTATGCAACACTGATACTGCCACACCAGATCAGTGACTGCTGTTTAACAGTTATCAAAAACAGCAAAGTTGTCAACTTTTATTTACCTCATTGAGGAGTAATGCATACCTGTCACTGTCCCTGATTTCACAGACCTACCCTGATTTTCCCTTATAATTTTGCCCCGTCCTTTGTAAAAAGTTTGATTTGCTGGTAATAATTCAGGATTACAGTCAGTCAATAAATCCAGAGATATCAGAGTTTCCTACTCCTTACTGCCCAAAATTGCATGTTGATGTAAAACGTGTCATTGTATTATTTTTTTAAGTGAATTAGAGTAATATTTAAAACATGTCCCTGATTCTGAGCCTTTATTCTGCTACAATGTTTGGCATTGCACAGAATTCTTCAGCAAAAAAGTTGAAAATTAAAACTCCTGAAAGAGAAAACCATCCCTGAAGATGCATCACCTCCTCTTAAAATCTAAGATGTGCACTAAGATCGGTCACTGTGGGCTGCTGATCTCTAGTCCTTACCTTGCTAATCAGGTTCATTATCAGCTTTATCCTAACAGGGTCATGTCACAGCCCTGTTCAGGTTAAAGGGCATAATCATGAAATGAATCCATTTTTTTCTCCTCATTTTTCCCCACCAAACAGCAGCTTTTGTGGAACACCCGCACAGTTAAGGATGATTAAGGGGGCTGCCCGGCAGCCACAGGAGATACAGGTACCTAAAGCTGGCTATGTTGTTAGTTTTGGTGGACAGAATGTCAACAAGCAGGGTTGAACTAAGCTAGGGGCACTATGTCAGTGGTAAAATATTTAACAGAATTTTGAAGCCTGTAACTTGATAAAAGTGATCTTTGAATTTTAAAGGAGATATAAATAAGAGTTATTACCACCCTCCTGGTTTGCTAAGTATGCAAGATTTCTGTACTAGCTTTTGTAGGTTTTACAGATGTTACAAAATATAAGATAAATTGCTGTGGTTGGCGAACCGCAGTGACCACTGGGCTTGCTGGTACCTAAAGCCAGCTATGGATGTCAGTTATGGCTTATAAGTGAGTTCCTCTGCAGTTTTGCTCTTACAACCCCCCGCCACACACACACACTAACATCACTCTCTCAATGTCAACAGTAGTGGCCAAAAGAAGATGATAGATTTTTTTTTTGTCCTACTCAAGCCCTGTTTCAGTACACTCCTACATTCTCTTCTTTTTGTAAAGGAAATAAAGAGGTGTGAACTATTACAGCTCTATGCTTTGGCTTTGCCAAACAAAAACAAAGCTGCCTACACTATCCAAAATTATACAATAGCTTATTTCTTCTCCATTCTCTCTTAGGCTAAAACAATGCTAACAGAGTTATTTGATTCAAATTAGACAAAGAAACTAGTATAGGAATGGAGCACTCCACATGACAAGTCCCCACTAGAGGGAGGTCTTGTAAATCTGAAGTATTTCTACCTGAAAAAAACTGTTACCAAGGTAAAGTTTACCACATAGACAGCAGCAAAATCAGAACACAGCAGAGACAGCTTGTCACATAGGACTTTTCTTTAAACAAGAAAAGAGTGTCTTAGCATCGTTACCTATTACTGTTCTCTGAATAAAGGATAAGATGATATTTGTTGTATAGATTACACTGCCTGATTTGTTATACTGACTGTTTTACTGCATTGTATGCCTGATTTCATAATACTGTTGTATAATTATCCCTTAAGTAATCTCACCTTCATGTCAAGCTCTCCTCTAGGTTACCCTCATTACAAACACATCTCCAGGCTACCCAACTATAGTCTGTTAGAGTAAGTTTTACAAACCATTCTTCCCTCTTGCTATATATAGATTGCAAACTTGTCTAACATATCCTATTTCCTTCCTTTTAGCCTGCTGTGTGTTGTTTAAAACCCCAGGTGTTTCCAACTCTTCTAAGTGATTCCCCAGCTTTCCCGCCTCTGAAAGAACCTCCTAAAGGGAAATTGAAGCTGCCTACTGTTACTAATATCTCACCCCAAGACCTGTCTACAACGTATATGGACTCTACTGTGCTAAATATCACTCAGTATACTTAAATTGTATTATCCCACTGAGCGCATGCTAGCAGCCTACCCTGGATGCCGTTATACAGCTCCTGCATCCCTGTATTACAACCCTTGCTATTTCTCACTTAACCCACTAGGTGGCAGCATTTACTTCCTTTTTCCATTCTGTTTTTTGTTGCAGTTACAAAATCTTCTCTAACTACTACTCCCCTGCTTTAGTTCCTATATAAGTATTTAACTAGTCCTTGACCCTTAGTGCCACCTTACTTCTGTGCTTGCTCCTTGTTCCATTGATAGGTTTTCGCTGGCTTGCTCTGCCTCCTCCTCCTTGGCTCTACCTGCTCCGTTTGCCCTGTGGGCTCACCCCTCTCCCCTACCTTATCGCCAATTCCCTCCTGCCCCCACTACGTATGCATTTATAGCCACTAGCCCATACCCACAACCAGCCCAACACAACTGGTACTTCACAACTCCACCCATAATTATATATATCATAATTCTCCTCTACACTTCAACACATTACTGTCCTTCCCTACACTGCTACACACCACACCACCTCACCCCTATATACCATGACTATAAAACGTTCTTCAGCACTGACCTACTATTATGTCTTCTGACTTTAACCTGTCTTACCTATCTTACTAGCCCTCTCTATGCCCATCATTCTCCCCATTTTCATATAACAAATACAGTCATATCAGAGCACTTACACACTTCTGTAATTCTTTCCCCTTATCTATATAGCCTCAATAATAGCCTCCTCTTTCCCTTCAAACTCAAATCCATCTATAAACACTCTACTCCAGGCCAAACAACTTACATAGCCTCAAAGCAAACAACCCTCAGACTACATACTAAACAGTCTAAATACCTCCTCAGCACTATACACCAACTTATTACCATCCTCCTCGCAGGTGATACTCACCCTAACCCTGGCCCTGTTAACCCCTCTAAATCTAAGCCTTCCCCCCTTCCTCTCCTCACCAGGAAAACCCCTCATATTCTCAGCATTAAATGCTCAAAGTATATGCAACAAAATCCCCAACCTCCATGCTTGGCTCATCCACAACCACCCAGATATTCTTTCCATGTCCGACACCTGGCTGAAACCCCATATACTAGACACAGAAATAACTCCTCCCAATTACTGTATCATTAGAAAAAATAGATTACACAAAAAGGGTGGTGGAGTTGCTTTCCTCTACTCATCCTCCCTCTCAGTCATTCCCTTCACAAAACCCATTCCACAATTCGGTAATGCTGAATTAATTCCTGCCTTACTTCAGATAAATAAACATAAACTTATATGCATAATCAGTCTCTATATCCCTCCTGGTGACAATGTCCCTGTCTTCGAAGATATTCTTTACTGGCTCTCTTCTAATATTACTAATGAGACTATAATCCTGGGTGATGTAAATATTAATTGGACCACCATCCAATATGCCTCCAACTCCCTAAACATAAACCTCTATACCTTCACACAGCTTATCAACTCCACAACTAGACCTTCCCAACACAACCCCTCTGGAAGTATCCTTGACTGGATACTAGTCTCTCACCCTCAATACATCTCTGATAGCGGTACCCTCCCTGATTCACTCAGTGACCACATTCCTACCTTTGCCCATCGCCTTTCTATAACCTTGCAACTACCCCAT
Organism: Protopterus annectens; assembly: GCF_019279795.1. Classification (NCBI taxonomy): domain Eukaryota; kingdom Metazoa; phylum Chordata; order Ceratodontiformes; family Protopteridae; genus Protopterus; species Protopterus annectens. The sequence goes on along the minus strand of NC_056741.1, from coordinate 1,813,429,069 downwards.
ACTTTTATCACCACTCATCCCCTAAAAAGCTTTAATCCTAATGCCTTCTCAAATGCACTAAAACACACAAACTGGAACCCTCTAAAATCTCTACTTTTAGAAAACGTCATTTCCTACTTTAATACAACCTTCCTAAACCTTCTTGATACCTTTGCCCCCCAGAAAACTAAAAGAATACAAACTAACTATGTCCCTTGGTTAACCAAAGCTACCCTAGCAGTCATGCACCTTCGAGACAAAGCCTGGAAACATTACCATAAAAACAAAACTTCCATTACCCATAATGAATACAAAACACTTCGTAACAAAGCAAAAAACCCATCATCTCAGACTGTAAATCCTACTATTCCACACTCCAAAATAACCATAAGTCAAACCCAAAACAGTTCTGGAATGGAATTACCTCGCTCCTCAACCCTGGTAAAAAAGAAAACCCCTTCCCAGATCCAAATGCCTCTGACATTGATTTAGCCATACAATTCAACTCTTTCTTCATTGATTCCATTGCCAAACTAACAAGATCCTTCTCCAGCAATCCTATATGTCCACCTCTATCATCCTCCAGCTCATCCCCCGCCTTTCTTTATGAATTCCTTCCCTATATCTACTATAAGAAAACTCCTATTAAACCTGAAGCAATGCTCAAATGCCCCTGACAATATCCCCTCCTACTTCTTCCTAAAGATCACCACAGAAGCTGTAGCCTTCCCCATCTGTATTCTAATCAACTGATCAATCAACAAAAGCTATGTACCACAACTTTGGAAAAAAGCCTTTATTATCCCTCTTCACAAAGGAGGCAACAACAACAAAGTTTCCAATTTTCAACCCACTGCCATCCTATCCCCCATCTCCAAACTGCTAGAAAAATGTATACATTTACAACTCTTACCCTACCTTATAAATAACCAACTACTAACTCCCACACAACATGGATTCAGGCCAGCACCACCACTGCCCTCCTCTCCTTCTAAGAAACCATCAACAAAGCCCATGACACTGGCTGTACAGTTTCTTCTCTTCTTCTAGCCCTATCAAAGGCTTTCGATACTATCTCTCACAATATTCTAATAACTAAACTTTTCAAGCTAAATCTATCCCTTTCCTTAATTAATTGGTTCACCAGTTATCTCTCTGATAGGCAACAATCAAGTGGAAGAATGTTAGCTCCCCATTCCTCAGCACTCCAACTGGTGTACCTCAGGGTTCCATTTTAGGGCCATTACTGTTTAACATTTTCATAAATGACTTCCACCATGCCATTCCCAATACTAAACTTATTCGATACGCCGATGATTCAACAATTATCTGCTCTGCCACTTCTATTCCCACTCTCATAAAATTAACTCAAGATGCATTCTCCTCTACTGAAAAATGGATGCTAGATAATCATCTGGCACTTAATGCAACAAAAACCAAACTCATGATATTTACCACTTCTAAGACCGCCATCATTGATAAAGACATATTTGTCAAAACTAGTCACAATAATACTCCTCTTGAAATTGTATCTAATGTAAAATTACTAGGTGTCCTCACTGATGATCAGCTGAAGTTTGATATTCATACATACAAACATTAAGAAAACACATCAGAAACTTGGAATGCTATACCATCACAATCGCTACCTCTCCTCTTCTACCAAAATAATTCTTTCCACCACATACCTCATCCCATCTCTCCTATATGGTGCCCCACTCCTTACTAACCTACAATCATCCCTTAAGGTCAAACTAACCTCCTGCTACAATAAAATCTCAAAATTTGCCACAGGTTACCGATCTTCCACTCACCACTGTATTGCTCTTCATAAACTGAACTGGCTACAGCTGCCACACTATCTCACTTATATCCAACTCATCCAAGCTCACAAACCTATTTTCACTCCCTCACTCTGCCCCTCTGTAGCTTCCACCTTCAAAATGCACATACCTCATAGACTCCTAAGATCTAACACTCAAAATCTTATTGAGTTACACAAACCTGCCCGCCCACCAGGTAAACATATATTATCACTTTCTTTAGCCCGCCTCTGGAACTCACTGCCACCCCTGATCCGTTCCACAAGCAGTCACTCCTCCTTTAAAACCATGCTCCACTCACACCTAACATCTCACTGGGAATGCTACTGTACTACTTCTCCTACATAAACCAAATCTGAAACCCAGCCTCTCTCTCAGTACCAGTTCACTTATGTCTAAAGTAACTAAAAACTTTCTTTTTCTCTTATCACTGTAAGAACCTACTTTCACAAATAATACTTATCATGCTTATTCTTCCTTTAAACTGTATCTAAAATCATGCTTGTAGTTGTACTTATAATACTGTACAAAAGTGTTTATTATATCCTGTGTATTCTGCTGCATGTTAATTATCAAAATTTTAGTATATTTGTATGTTTTGTAGCTTTTCTCCCCAGGACTCCATTGTAAATGGGCCATCTTAGCCCAATGGACCATCCTGGTAAACCAACTGCAAATAAATAAATAAATAAATGATCAGGTTTTAGTGAATGTTGAAAGCCTGTAATACACTCCCTATGGGCCACAGTTTTGCTAAAGTAGTAGGAACATTGGGTCTCTAATAGGAATCTTATTTCCTGTACTTTGCAATGTTCTAGGTGTATTCTCAGCTTCCCATTGACACAACTATCACAATAATCCATTTCAGATCTTGTCTAGAGACTAATCTCATTTTAGTTAGTGTATGTAAAAGTTCCACCATTTCTGAACACATGTAAAAATTTGTGATTTCCACTGACTGCGATGAGGTGCCCTAAGAGAGTATTATGGGATCTTTTTTGCCTTCAGACACTGCTGGAAGTGGTTGATGCACAATATGGCTAATATAACTGTGGCTATCACTGCCATCATATAGGCTACAACAAAAGTGTCTACCTCGTGTAGGCTTCAGGAAGGGACAGCAATTTGTGAGCTGAGTAAAACAGCTTGAATGTCCTGCCCTGAGGAGACGAGCTTTTCCTTCTGTTATATCCAGTCTTGTCATTATGAAGTCAACTCACTACATTTGCATCTGTTGACTGAGCAAAATATCTAATCAAGGGCCAGTTGCCTCTGTGAAGACTGGTAGAGATGGGTGAAGGCTGCCAGCCTAGTCAAATAGAATTTGGTATATAATTTTGTCATTTATAAATATAAATGTTGAAATACATGCTTGTTTTCTTAAATGAAAGAATATGCTGTGAAACAATGAACTTAAAACAATGTAGAAACATTGCCCTCTGCTGTAAAGAAAGCTAAGTCAAGCATTTCTTGTCTGTCCTTTGAAAGTGAAATTATTTCATGACTGTCTTTGATGTTTACAATTTGGCTCCGGCCGGGCTAGATGAAGGCTTCCTGCCTATTGTTTTAAGGCTAAAGTTAATGACCTTTATTGCTCTGGTTTCTGCCTAGGTATAAAAGAATGTAAATGCTATTTCTGTCAGCCTTGGAACACCAGGAAAGTATAAAAATGTGATGTAATTGGAATCAGGACTGCAACAGCAATTTAAACAGAGAGAATCAGAAGGCACTAAGCATTTTTGTCTTGATCATCCAACTCACAGCCCTGTCTTGCTCATATGTAAGTTATCTTAGACTTGTGTTTTCTTTTAGAAATAGCTAGGAACTAGAAAGATTAGACTAAGTGTTTTTCTGTGATGTCAAAACTGTACTACTGATTTATTTTAAATACTTCTGTGTGATCTCTGAACTCTTGACTAGCAATGTATAGTAAGAAGTATTATCAAGTGTTTTTATTATTTATTATTAAATATTTTAAAACCTTTCAACTGTGGCTGTTTTGTGTAGAGATAATTTAAGCTCTTAAGAGTACTTGCATGCCTTTGGTAAAATGTACAAAGCCACTCTAATAGCTTTAGCCCTGGGTTATACTACCAAATACAGCAGGGGTAAGGCAACCAGAAGATGAACGGGGGCGTCAGAGAATAACAGAACACCCTCAAGTGCAACCAGAAGGGCAACATAGTAATCAGGAGGCCAAAAAGGCATCCGAAAACAAATACAGGGGTAACAACAACTACCAAGGTGCGAATAATCATGCTAATGCAAATTTTCGAAGGCAAGTCTCAGGTTACAACCTGAGGCAGGGTCTCCCCCAAGTGACCTACAACCCAGTGTGGAGGCAACAACAGTATCCCAAACAACGGAATCACCTTCCCTGAATTTGAGGTGACGACGAATTCTCAAGGTGACTTTAAATTTTTCAATTTCTCATGCTTAACCGTAGATTCAGTACTGGCGGAACAGACCTTCTTGCTAAAGGCCAGACATTTGTTCCTACGTCTAAAGCCAACATTGTTGATTCAGTTATTGACTTGAGGCTATTTATCGGGAAACTAAATTTTAAAATTTTGTTTGGCCAAGAGAACAATGTAAATAACCCATTCTATATAACTAGCACATTTTGTCCACAAATTCACCTTACTTTGTTACTGAATGAACAAATGTGTGAATTAGACCTGTATAATTTATTTGATATTCGAAGAGGAGGTACAGACAGGCACAATAATACAACAAAAGTGGAATGGCAGGCACTTAGGTTTTTACAGGAAGCACAACTTAGGGTGATGCAGCTGGACAAGGGTGGAGGGCTAGTTATAATGAATAACAATGATTATCTATCAAGAATGGATAAAATTATATGAACAGACGCCTATAGAGAAGTGTCAAGTAACGAACTGAACATGGCCTATGGGAGGATTCGGTCACTAATAGAAGAACTGTTTATAGAGGCCAGAATTGATGTAGACATTTATAATTATATTAGCATGCCAGCCCCCAGAATTCCGATCCTATTTGGGATCCCCAAAATCCATAAATGCATTAATGATCCTCCAATGAGACCTTTAGTGGATGCTAGGGGAAGTATAACATACACTTGTGCAAAATACATAGACTTTCAGTGGAAAAAATATGTAACGTCACAGCCACAGGTTTGTAAAGATTCCTGGTCATTTTTAACTAACATCCAAAAGTTGAAGTTCAAACATAATCTGAACTTCTTGACAATTGACGTGAAGGATCTTTACATGTCTATCCCACATGTGGAAGGGATTGAATGTCTTAAATTGCTACTAAATGAGCTAGGAGCATCTAATGATGAAATTAGTCTCTTGGCAGAAATGGTAGAACTGGTTTTATCAAACAACTACATTACATTTGGTGGAAAATTCTATGCCCAAACAGGCATAGCCATGGGGTCACCATGCGGGGCTAGCTTTGCTAATTTGATCATGGCATATTGGGAGAGGGAATTTGTGTTCAAGGTACCTAACATTATAAATAAAATCCAATTTTATACTAGGTACCTGGACGACATTTTTATATTGATAGATGGGAAAGTGAAAGAGGCGGAAAATCTAGTGTCCTACTTTAATAATACAACTTCATTTTTAAAATTTACTTTCACATATAATGAAACTAACATTGCCTATTTGGATGTCTTATTGAGTAAGGACTTACATAAAAACAGCTATTTTGCAAACATCTACAGAAAAGACACATATTCAAATGCTTTCCTTCATTTTACTAACTTGCCACCCTTTGGTCCAAAGGAGGCCTGTAGTAAAAGGACAATTAGTCAGGGCTGCCAGCATGGTGACTAGGGAAGATGATTTTTCACAAGAATGTGATAGGGTAGGAAACATGTTCTCCAAAAGAGGATATCCCACCCAACTGATCAGGGAACTAACCAAGGAGGTAAAAGGGAAAAGATTGAGAGGCCTTTACCAACCCATCCTGTTTGACATACAGGAATTAGGTCAACAGGACTCCCAAATTATTGATAAAATCTCAAAAAAGCTTATTTGGTCGGGGTCAACCTAATCACAAAGTTCAGCTTGGATGGTTATAAAGTACAGTTTTGTACCTACCATAAATGTAGATGTTCGAGTGCTAATACAGATGCAGTCATAACAGATGGGTTTTCCTGCTGTCAGGCGGGTCCTCGGTCGGCCAAATTCCAAAGTCTAGATCCGGCGTCGGATGTCGTCGCTTCTTCCCTGACGTCAGTGCGACAGGGGTATAAAAGAACCAGCCGACGCCATTTTCTTCAGTTTTTCTTGCCCCAGATGTCAGGTGCCCCCAGAAGGAAGGCAATACATAAATTTATGTAATAATGCAATGCAATATAATCAAAAAACAGTAGTTGCAAGCAAATACACCATAAAAGAATACCCCAATCAGGATGTATGAGGAGGTGTTAGCCATTAGGCCTGTCCCAAGAGGGGAAGGAGGGAGGGAAACCTGGACTGCAGCTGTATTAGCACTCGAACATCTACATTTATGGTAGGTACAAAACTGCACTATGTTCATCGTGCATACAGCTGCAGTCATAACAGATGGGTAGAATCCCAAAGCTAAAAAAGGGGTGGTAGGCACTAAGGGGAACTAGGAGGAGCCAGGATGCCTTCTGCCGTGGCAAAGCCTGCTCTAGATTTGGAGTCTAATGGTAGGTGATAGTGCTCGGAGAAAGTATGTACAGAACTCCAAGTGGCAGCTTCCAAAATATCTTTGGTAGGAACCCCCCTGAGGAAAGCTGCAGAGGTAGCTGTGGCCCTTGTGGAGTGAGATCCGATGCCTGCAGGTACAGTTTTACCATGAAAAGAGTAACAAAAGCGTATGCAGTGGGCTATCCATTTTGAGATTGTCTGTTTGGAAATAGGCTTCCCTTGAGCTCCTGTAGCATAGGACACAAAGAGTTGCTCTGATTTTCTGAAAGGCTTTGTTCTGTCCAAATTGTAACGTAGCTGTCTGTGAATGTCCAAGGAATGTAGTAGTCTCTCCCCTTTGTTTTGAGGATTAGGGTAAAAGGTAGGTAAGTGGATAGCTTGATTCAAGGCTACCCTGGATACTACCTTTGGCATAAAGGAAGGATTGGTTCGTAAGGAAACTCTGTCCTGATGGAAAATAATGAAAGGCTGCACAGCCATGAGGGCTTGTAGTTCCGAAACCCTGCGAGCTGAGGTGATAGCCAGCAGGAAGGCTGTTTTCCAGGACAAATATTGGAGTTCTGTTGAAGCAGCTGGCTCAAATGGAGGCAAGGTCAGTTTTTCTAGAATGAAATTGAGGTCCCAAGCAGGTACTGGTTGTTTCCTTGGGGGTTTTATATTCTTAGCCCCTCTGAGGAACTGTCTTAAGAAGGGGTGAGAGAATAAAGGAGGATCAGTATTGTACTCTGCAGAAATGGCTGAGGCATGGATTTTGATGGAGGAGAATGAAAGTCCACTGCTTAGCATCTTAGCTAGGTACTGTAATATTTGAGGTAAATTCAGTATTCCAGGATTCTGGCCCTTTTTCTCATTCCAGGCACAAAACCGTTTCCATTTTGCGGAGTAGGCTTTTCTAGTAGAAGGTCTTCTGGCCTCCAAAATGACATCCTGCACCTCCTTGGAGAGTGGGGTCTGCTGTGATTTTAAGGAATCTTCCATGCGGCTACATTGAGTGTTTTCAGCTGACTGTGAAGAGTTTTGAAGTTGTGCTGAGTCAGTAGAAGAGGCATTAGAGGCAGGATCCATGGTGGGGAATGCGTCAGGCTCCTCAGGAGTGGGTACCAGTGTTGTCTTGGCCAGTCTGGAGCAATGAGAATCACCTTTGGTCTGTCTGCTCTGGTTTTTAATAGAACTTTGGGCAGCAGAGGAAGAGGTGGAAAGGCATAAACTGTCATTGTTGTCCAACTGAAAGAGAGTGCGTCCACTTTCCAGGCCTGTGGATGAAAGGGCCTTGAGCAGAATTTTGCCAATTGGTGATTTCTGTGGGAGGCAAAGAGATCTATGTCTGGCCTTCCCCATGCTTGAATTATCTTTGTAAAAACTTGAGGATGCAACTTCCATTCGTGTGGATCGGTCATATTTCTGCTTAGGTTGTCTGCCAGCGTGTTTTCCTTGCCTGGCAGGTACTGTGCTTGAAGTTCGATTTGTAATTCCAAAGCTATGTTCCAAAGAGACATGGCTAGCCTGCATAGGGGGTATGAATGGGTTCCTCCCTGTTTGTTTATGTACCACATTACTGTGGTGTTGTCTGTCCTTATCAATAGCTGGCCTGGATGCAGTAGGTCTTTGAAAGCTATAATAGCATTTATTACTGCTAGCATTTCCTTTTGATTGATGTGTAGGTGCTTTTCTTTTTGGGACCATTTGCCCTGAATGCACCGATCTGTCATGTGCGCCCCCCAGGCGTAGTCCAAAGCGTCTGTTGTGATGACTTGATTTGCTTGAGGCTTGCAGAATGGGAGACCTGTGTTTCTTTGGCATGCTTGAGCCCACCACAGAAATTCCTTTTGAAAACATGGAATCAGTGGTATTATTGTTTCCAAACTGTGGCTGTGTTGAGACCATAGGTTTTTTAGGTACCACTGAAGTTTCCTCATATGCAGCTTTGCACATGGGATTAGTAGGATGCAAGATGCCATGAATCCCAGAGCCTGCAGGATTTTCCTTGCAGTCAGCCTGGTGAAAGTTGCCAGTTTTCTGAAGTATTGAGTTAGTTGCCCTTGTTTCTCTGGCGTGAGGTAGGCCATCTGGGTGTTTGTATCCAAGCTGGCACCCAGGAAAATTATTGTTTGAGAGGGTATTAGCCTTGATTTCTTTTTGTTGACTGTGTATCCCACAGAATTCAACAACATTATTACAAACGCCAGATGTTTCAGAAGTATGTGCTTGCTGACCGCTTGGATCAGGCAGTCGTCCAAATATGGGTATATTTGTATCCCTTGAAGTCTGCAGTAGGCAATTACTGATGCCAGGCATTTCGTGAACACTCTGGGTGCAGTAGATAAGCCAAAGGGCAATGCAGAGAATTGATAATGTGTTGAACCTGCAAGAAATCTGAGGTATCTTCTGCAATCTTGTCTGATTGGGACATGCAGGTATGCCTCCTTGAGGTCCAATGTTACCAGCCAAGACTCCTTGCCCAGCATGGGAAGAAGCTGCTGTAATTTGAGCATCTTGAATTTTGGCACGAGTAAAAATGTGTTTAGGATGGATAGGTCTCCAATCTTTGCCTTTCCTTGGTACCAGGAATAGTCTGGAATAAAAACCTTGACCCTGTTCTTGTGCAGGTACCTCTTGAATAGCTTTCATGTCCATAAGATCTGAAATTTGTTTTTGTGCCTCTGCCCTTTGATTGTGTGGCAGGTTTGGCATGCCTCTCATTTTTAGAAGGGTGTGAAAGTGGAATCTGTAGCCTCTGTCTATAATGCCCAGGATCCATTTGTCTTTTGTGACAATATGCCAATTTTTCGAAAATAATGCCAGTTTTCCACCTAAAGGTGCTGCCATTTGAGCCTTGCTTTGCATGCAAAGGGGAAAGTCATTGGTTCTGCTTTCTGAATGGCTGTGAACTATCCTCACCACCTCTTTGTGGTGGTGCTTGCCATTGTCTGCCTCTAAACGATCCTTGAGATTGCCCTCTACCCCTCGGGCGCCTGTATCTACCTCTTTGGGGTCTGTCCGTGGCTGGAAAGGACCAATTTTTTTGAAGGCCAATTTCTACTGAAACGTGGAGGTTGTAACTGTAGGAAATCTTTCACTGTTTGCATTGATTTTGCCTTTTCCTCCAGTTTCTTTAATACCTCCTCAGCTTTAACACCAAACAATACATCTTTTTGCAGAGGTGCATCTAGTAATTTAGCTTTGACATGATCTGGTAAGGTTTGCTCTTTGAGCCAAGCATATCTATGTATGACTGATCCTGTAACAGCAGCTCTACATGAGGCCTCTAAAGCATCAAAACCACATTGCAAGGTATGTTTACCCACTTGTTCTGCACTATGTAACAAATCCTGCAACTGCTTCAAGTCTGGTTGTTCAGGTTGTGACATTTTGCTTTTCAACTGTGATAACAGAAACTGTTGGTACTTTAACATATGGAACTGACAGTTTAATGCCCTCATGGTTAAGGTGGCCGACGTGTATACCTTTTCCCCCCCACCTTTCTAAAGCTCTGGAATCTCTCTCTGAAGGTAATGGATTTTTAGCAGTGGAGGCCTTAATTCCCTTGGGACCCTGTGAAATAGTTTCTGGGTCAGCCCCATGGCTTTTGTATAGGAATTGGTGTGAATCAGGAACCCAGTAATACCTGTCAGGCTTGACTGGAGCTGGAGGTAAAGAATCTGGGTTAAGGCAGGCCTCCAAATACACATCATCTAGTATGTCTAAGACAGGAGGTATAGCCAGAGGCCTGTGCTGAGGGAGCAAGAGGAAATCCCTAAGCCTTTTCTTGGAGTCTGAGTACACTTGGCCTTCCCAGTGGAAGTGTTCCCTCAAGGTATGTAAGGTTTCCCCAAAAGAGCAATCCTCAGGGGGGGAGACAGAGGGAATGGACTCCTCTGCATCAGAATCTTCAAAAGGGGAGTATGAATGTTCCTGGTCTTCAGAATGTTCTGAAATAATGGAGGCCTTGTCCGAGGAAGGGGATTATTCCTCCACTCTGGGCCTTTTGTCCAGGGGGGGTTGAGAACCCATGATAAGAGTAATCAAATCCTCAGCCATTTTGAGCATCTGCTTTTTAGGCATGGGGCCTTGAGAGGGCCCTGTGGAGCTTGTCTTTTAGCATGCATGGCTGCTTTAGACTTAGTGAAAGCCTTGATGGAAAAAGAAGAGGAAGGCCTGAAGACACCTTGAGAGGTGGCAGGCATGTCTAAACTCTGAGTTTCACAGCCAAGAGTGGCTTCGGTATAGTACAGTTTTGTACCTACCATAAATGTAGATGTCTGATAGGTATGCAACTGCAGTCCTAACATATGGGTTGTCCTGCCCCAGGCAGCCCTTCGGTCGGCCGGATTCCAAAGTCTGGGTCCGGCGTCGGCTGATGTCGCCCTCTCCCCGACGTCAGAGCACCTGGGGTATAAAAGCGTCAGCCGACGCCATCTTCTTCAGTGTTTCTTGCCCCAGATGCCAGATGCCCTCTAAGGAAGGCTAAATTTTGAAAATAGAGAAAAAATTCCAGGCAAGTACAACAACATAAAAAACAAATACACCATAAAAGTTTACCCCAGGTAGCTAAAATGAGGGGTAGAAACCCAAAAGAATACCACAGAGGGGTAGGTGGGAGGGAAAACCTGACTGCAGTTGCATACCTATCGGACATCTACATTTATGGTAGGTACAAAACTGTACTATGTCCTTCAAGGATGCAACTGCAGTCCTAACATATGGGTTGAATACCATAGCCAACCTGGGGGTGGTAGGCACTAATACAAGGATGGTGTAGCTAAAATGCCCTGCAGGACTGCAGAAGCAAATCCTGCTCTGGATCTGGAATATAAAGGCAGGTTGTAATGTTTGGAAAATGTATGCACGGAGCTCCATGTAGCAGCCTCTAAAATGTCCTTTGTTGCCACTCCTCTTAAAAAAGCTGTGGAGGTGGCTGTAGCTCTGGTGGAATGTGGCCTGATGTCAGCTAGCACAGTTTTTCCATGAAAAGAGTAGCAGAATCAAATGCAATTTCCAATCCATTTAGAAATTGTCTGTTTGGAAATTGCTTTTCCCTGCAATCCAGCAGCATAAGCTACAAAAAGCTGGTCAGTTTTTCTGAAGGACTTTGTTGTGTCCAAGTAGTAGCGCAACTGTCTGTGTATGTCCAAGGTGTGCAGAAGTCTCTCTCCTTTATTTTGAAGTTTGGGAAAGAAGGTAGGCAGGTGAATAGCTTGATTCAGGGACACCCTGGATACCACCTTTGGCATGAATGACAGAATGGTTCTCAAAGAAACTCTGTCCTGATGAAAAATGAGAAATGGTTGTATTGCCATAAGGGCCTGTAGCTCAGAGACCCTTCTTGCTGAGGTTACTGCCAGAAGGAAAGCTGTCTTCCAAGACAGAAATTGCAACTCTGAAGATGCTGCTGGTTCAAAGGGAGGAAGAGTTAATTTTTCCAGCATGAAGTTGAGGTCCCATGCAGGCACTGCTGGTTTCCTTGGAGGGTTGATGTTCTTTATACCTCTTAGAAACTGTCTTAGCAATGGGTGAGAAAATACAGGCGGATCAGTGTTATATTTGGCAGATATTGCTGAAGCATGTATTTTTATGGAAGAATATGAAAGGCCATTGTGGAGCATTTCAGCCAAATATTCTAAGATCTGTGGAATGCTCATCACTGATGGGTCTTGACCCTTTTTGCTGTTCCAGATAAGAAATCTCTTCCATTTTGCTGAGTATGCTTTTCTAGTGGAAGGTCTGCGCGCCTCCAGGATGATATCTTTTACCCTTTTGGAAAGTGTATCCTGGGGAATAGTCATGGAATCTTCCAAGCTGTCAGCTTCAATGTTTTCAAGCTGGGGTGTAGTGTCCTGTAATTGTGCTGTGTCAGAAGAAGTGGCCATTGAGGAAGGGGCCACGGATTGGTGTGTGTCAAGCTCCGTAGCAGTGGGTACCAGTGTTGTCTTGGCCAGGCTGGAGCTATCAGTATGGCTTTCGGTTGCTCTGTCTTGATCTTTAGTAACACCTTGGTCATCAAAGGAAGAGGTGGGAAGGCATATAGTGTTAGAGAGTTCTAACTGAAGGAGAGAGCGTCCACCTTCCATGCTTGAGGATGGTATGTCCTTGTGCAAAACTTTTTCAGATGGTGATTGAGGTGGGAGGCAAAAAGATCTATGTCCGGCCTTCCCATGCTTGAGTTATTTGTAAGAAAATGTCCGGATGCAACATCCATTCGTGTGGATCCATGATGTTTCTGCTTAGGCTGTCCGCCAGCACATTGTCCTTCCCTGGTACAAACTGGGATTGTAGCTCTATTTTCAATTGTAGGGAAATATCCCACAGATTCATTGCCAGTCTGCAAAGAGGGTAGGAATGGGTACCTCCTTGCTTGTTTATGTACCACATAACTGTGGTATTGTCTATCTTTATTAGTAGATGGCCCTGATGCATGAATTTTCCGAAGGCCTTAATTGCATGTATCACTGCCAGCATTTCTTTTTGGTTGATGTGCAGGTGCTTTTCTTTTTGTGTCCATTGTCCTTGAATGCATCTGCCCTCCATGTGCGCCCCCCATCCATGGTCTGAGGCATCTGTTGTAATGGTTTGACTTGTATGAGGCTTGCTGAAAGGCAGACCTTTGTTTATCTGGCTTGCTTGAGCCCACCACAGAAATTCCTTTTGAAAACATGAAATGAGTGGGATCAATGCTTCCAGGCTGTGGCTGTGCTGAGACCATAAACTTTTTAGATACCATTGTAGTTTCCTCATATGCAGCCTTGCGTGTGGAATCAGAAGGATGCAAGATGCCATGAAACCCAGGGCCTGCAGGATGTTCCTTGCAGTCATTTGGGTGTGAGTTGCCAATTTTCTGAAGTATTCTGGTAATTGTTTTTGTTTTTCTTTTGTCAGAAACGCCATCTGGGTGTTTGTGTCCAGTGTGGCACTCATGAAAGGTATTTGTTGGGATGGTACAAGGCTTGATTTTTGAATATTGACTGTGTATCCCAAGGCCTGCAGTAGGTGAATGACATAGTCCAAGTTTTTTAAAAAGGCTTGTTGGCTGTCCGCTTGTATAAGGCAGTCGTCCAGGTAAGGGTATATTTGTATCCCCTGAAGTCTGCAATGTGCAATTACTGATGCCAGGCATTTTGTGAACACTCTGGGCGCAGTAGATAAGCCAAAAGGCAATGCTGAGAATTGATAATGCTCTGAGCCTGCAAGAAATCTGAGGTATCTTCTGCAACTTTGTCTGATTGGGATATGCAGGTATGCCTCCTTGAGGTCCAGAGTTACCAGCCAAGACCCCTTGCCCAGCATGGGAAGGAGTTGCTGCAAAGTCAGCATTTTGAATTTTGGCACAATAAGGTAAGTATTCAGTGCGGACAAGTCCAGAATGGGTCTCCATTGGCTTTCTTTTCTTGGAACAAGGAACAGTCTTGAATAAAATCTTTGGCCTTGTTCTGCAGAAGGAACCTTTTCTATTGCTCTTATTTGAAGTAGGTTTGTTATTTGTTTGAGTGCCTCTGCCCTTTGATTTGGTGGCAGGTCTGGCTTGCTCTGCCTTGTTGGTAGTGTATGAAAATGGAATCTGTATCCTTTGACTATTATGTCCAGTATCCATTTGTCCTTTGTAATATTGTGCCAATTTTGAGAGAATAAAGATAATTATCCGCCCAAAGGTGCTTCTAATTGAGCCCTGGATGGCGGAGTTAGAGTCAAGTCATTGAGATTGTCCCTGTGGAGCAGTGGAAGGTCCTGCCCCACCTCTCTGGTTCGGAGACTGCCACTGACGTCCTCTGTAGGAGCCTCGAGTTTGCCCTCTACCTCTGCCACGTCTGTTTTTGCCTCTTTGAAATTTGTCTGTGTCTGGAAAGGACCAATGCTTAGAAGGCCAATTCCTACTGAATCTTGGAGGCTGTACCGGGAGGAAATCTTTGACTGTTTGCACTGATTTTGCCTTTTCCTCTATTTTCTTTAAAACCTCTTGTGCAGTAGCACCAAATAGCTTATGTTTCTCTAGTGGTGCGTCCAAAAGCTTAATTTTCACATGGTCTGGCAGTGTTTGTTCCTTTAACCAAGCATGTCTGCGTATGACCGCACCTGTCATTGCTGCTCTACATGAAGCTTCCAATGCATCATATCCACACTGAAGGAAATGGTTGCTAACCTGTTGTGTATTATGAACCAATTCCTGTAACCCCTTTCTATCTAATGGTTCAGGGGAAGCCAATTTCTTTTGCAAGTCATCCAACATGTATTCCTGATACTGAATCATATGAAATTGACAATTTAATGCTCACATAGAAAGGGTGGAAGATGTATATACTTTCTTGCCCCACCTTTCTAAAGCCCTAGAATCTCTTTCCGAAGGAAGGGGATTCTTAGTAGTAGTGGAGGAAACCCCTTTAGGCCCCTGAGAAATAGTTTCCGGGTCAGCAGTATGGCCCTTGTACAGAAATTGATGAGTGTCTGGGACCCTGTAGTACCTGTCTGGCTTGACAGGAGCAGGGGGGGGGGGTCAGGGGAAACACTAGATTCTAAATACACATCATCTAACACATTCAAAACTGGAGGAATAGCTAAGGGTCTATGCTGAGGTAGCTTTAAAAATTCCCTTATCCTTTTCCTAGAATCTGAGTATTCTTGGCCTTGCCATTTGAAGTGTTCCCTCGTGGAATGAAGGGTTTCCCCAAAGGAAAACTCCTCAGGGGGAGAAGCAGAGGGAATGGATTCCTCCGCATCAGAATCCTCGTAGGCCGGGAAGGCCTCCTCCTGGTAGTCTGAATGTGCAGAATCACCTGAGGCCTCATCGGAGGACTGGGAATCTACCTGCTCAACCCTGGGCCTCTTGTCAGAAGGCGGCTGAGAGCCTCTTTCTGGATGAGGCTGAGAACCCCTAATTAAAGAAATAAGGTCCTCAGCTAAACTTAAAATTTGAGAACCAGAAGTGGATCCCAGAGAAACAGATCTTGGAGGGAGAGACTTAGCCTGTTTGGCAGCCTTAGCACGTGTGTAGGCCTTAATGGACATAGACACTGGAGGCCTGGCAGCACCACGTGCTGGAGTAGTCTTATCCACTGAAATGGTGTCAGAAAAATCCTGGGCTATGGTCTCAGAGGGGAGAACAGGAACCGGCACCGAGCTGGCCTCCGGTACCGGAGTAACCGGTGGGGCGGTGTCGTCAGTCTGTAGTGGTTGTGAAACTGGCTCAGAAGAGACCGAGACACTCGCGATAGGCCTAAGCGTGGTGTCAGCCGAGACCGCGGGTGTCGGTCCTTATCCTTCCGTTTTTTTAGGTAAATGCGCTGTCGGAAGCTCCGACGGCATGATATAACAGAAATCTTCCCCAAAATAATCCTGTGCAAACTCTGACCGACGCCTAAGAGTGCATCTATTGAAAGAAGCACAAGCTGCACAGGCCGAGACGTTGTGTTCTGGGCCTAGGCAGGGTAAGCAGTAAGAGTGGAAATCCTTATGAGGTATTTGTTTCCCACAAGTTAAACAATTATTAACTTTTTCAGTTTTATCTGACATCGGCTGAGGCAAGAAAAGGTCCCCAATGGGGTACTTAGCTTTTTTGAAGTCTTCAGTAGCTGAAAACACAGGAGCTGGCCGACCGGCACTTGCGAACTGCTTCTGCTTCGGGCGCCACGTGGCAAGAAAGACTGAAGAAGATGGCGTCGGCTGACGCTTTTATACCCCAGGCCCTCTGACGTCGGGGAGAGGGCGACATCAGCCGACGCCGGACCCAGACTTTGGAATCCGGCCGACCGAAGGGCTGCCTGAGGCAGGACAACCCATATGTTAGGACTGCAGTTGCATCCTTGAAGGACATCTGTAGTCGGGGTGTGGGCTGAAGAGCCTGCGACCTTGGGCACAGAAGACACCGCCAATGAAGTGTCATCGGTAGTCAGGGGCTGCGTAGGTGCCTCGCTTTGAACCGGACCACCTGTAGTCAGCTTTGGCGTGGTGTCAGTAGAAGTCGCGGACCTCGTATGTCGGTCCTTATCTTTGCGTCTTTTACTCAAAACTGGAGTCGGAGTATCCGACGACATAATGTAATTAAACTTTTTGCCAAAATAGTGTTGGGCAAACTCCGCCCGACGCTTAATAGTGCGTCTGTTGAATGTAGCACAAAAACGACAGGCCGAGACGTCGTGGTCTGGGCCTAAGAAAGGAATGCAGAGGGAATGAAAATCCTTATGCGGTATTTGCTTCCCACATGAAATGCAATTATTAACTTTGTCTGACATCGGTCTGAGGCAAGAAAAGTTTCCCCAACGGGGTACTTAGCTTTCAAGAAGACTTTGGTTGAAAAATATTCGTAATCTCAGGAGCTGGCCGACCGGCACTTGCGAACTGCTTCTGCTTCTGGCACCGCGCGGCAAGAAAGACTGAAGAAAATGGCGTCTGCTGGTTCTTTTATACCCCTGTCGCACTGACGTCAGGGAAGAAGCGACGACATCAGACGCCAGACCTAGACTTTGGAATTAGGCTGATCGAGGACCCGCTTGACGGCAGGAAAACCCATCTGTTATGACTGCAGCTGTATGCACGATGAACATCATCAGAGAGATCATCTACAAAAACTGGGAGATTATTAGATCAGATGTTGTACTGACCTGTACACTGAAAGACCCCCCTAAAGTAGTATTTAGAAGGGGTAACAACCTTAAGTGTTTATTATCAAAAAAGAGAGAAAATGCGCAAAGGATAGTAAAAGTAGGTATGACCAAATGTGGTAGATGTACATATTGTTCATACATGGACATAGGGGAAAGATTCAACATCAGAGGGGTGGATTATATGACCCCACAGAGATTTGATTGTAATACAAAAGGTGTGGTTTATTTGGTGTGCTGCCAGAATTGCCCTGTTTTCTACATAGGGAAAACAGACTGGAAATTTAAGGAAAGGGTATATGAACATCTTTACAGCACCTGAACCTTGAAACAGGACAGCGCAATTGCTAAACATACCCTAGACTGTCCTACACATTCATTTAAATTTAGAGCTATAGACTCAATTAAGGTGGATGAGATGAGAGGAGGTCCTAGTTCTTTGATGTTGGAAAAATTTTAATTAATGTGGCAAATACGGACCAGAGCATGCCAGTACCAAGGACTGAATGAATATTTTTCAATCAAATGTATATTAAAACTGAAAAGTCTAGCAAAATGACGGAGATCAATAGCTGAGGGGACACCTTTCTTAGGGATTGGGGACTAGGTCCAATACATTTATTCAGCAAACATATTTACATTATTTCTTGACATTTTTGAACATTTTCTATATCACTATGGTTGAATTGAAACTGTTAATTTTTATGTCTGTAGGACATATTTACTTATGTGCAGTCACATGTTTATGTGTAGTTGAAGGGGTGTTTATGTACATTTTTAACATGTTTAATATATTTGGAAGTTTAAGAGTTTTTAACATTGGCATAGGATTTTATTTTAAAGTGTGAAACACTTTAGAACACCCGACTGCTATGGGTTTAATTGACCATGCCGCTATCCAGGCTTTGGGTGTTTGTGTGGAAAAGGTTACACTGGGGCTTATTAAGTACAGTAATGTTGCTTTAAATGCAGACTCCATTACGTAGTGCTGTTACGTATTCTCATAACTGACAAGGTGGAGGTGAATTGTAACAATTAGTCAACAATGATAGAAACAGTTCAACTACTTTTTATGACTAAAGGACAAAAAATATTTTCCAATTTGGATATTGTAATTATCAAAAGAATGTTGGTTACTACCAGAGTATGGACAGACAGGTAACATCAACTGTTTTATTTCAGTCTGCGAATGTATCAGTTGTAACGGACTGCATTTAACTAGTTATGTTTCCAGCTAGCCGTAAAGGTTTGAAATTATACTAAATTGAATATGGATTTAATGTTTTAATGAGGGTATGTTAGAACCTTAGGTTTAAAGCTGTTGTAGTAAAGTCCGGAATGTTGAGATTATTGACTGAAGCATTGCATTTGGAAATGTGAATGTAAACAGGATTGCAGTACTGTTTAACACTGAATTGCAAAGCTATCACATTGAAATGGTTGGTATTAATTCAATGAATTAATTGAAGGAGTTTTAATTAGACATTGGGTAGGGTATTTAAAGAGTTGCTTTACACTTGAAACTTTGTCTGAGGAAGTCTCGCTACCAGTGAGACGAAAAGCGCTTTACGTTATTTTTGCTGTTTGCTGTTTTAAAATAAAGAAGTGTTCGTATTGTGGACTTAGCTACTAACTACGCCTTGGCTTTTTGTGGGCTTGTGCTTGGCTGCTGGGACCTTCCTTTTGCTGCAGTAAGGAGTTTTTTGTTTGGCTTGTGCTTTTACCCTGTTAGACTTACCAAATAAGGTAATATCAGAAAGCACGCAAGCATTACGTGGACTGAAGTCCTCACCAAAAGTGGATGCCCTCATTTGTGTATATCTTTCCACAGGTAGCTGTGCTTGCCGAACTGCTGTCTGATATCCTTGGCATTATAACATATCAAAAAGGTAGACACTCTTTATGGCATCCAGGAGCTGATCAGCTTCTGGCATTGCACGATCTAAGAGACAGACCTTGATCTTCTCAAAGGTCTGCTTAAGCACTGACCTCTGAAAGCTCATGTCCCATGCAGCTCTAGATTCCCATGAAGAAGGCTGAAGAAACACAGACTTGAATATGTAATCTACATAAGGTGCCTGCAGAATCATGAAATGTCGATTTGAAGGAAGTTCCAAAGCCTAATAGGCTTCATACTTTATGTCCATATTTTCTAAACATATTCTACAAAGCAAAACCTCAGAGCACCACTGCCTAACCATACATCTACCATTATATATATTTACATGCAAAAACGCACACAATGAATGGTCAATCCAACCAGTGTTCCAGTTGTAAATTGGGCATATACCAATAGGAGAAAGTCCAGTCGCCCGGACTTTCTTCTATTAATATATGCTATGGGGCTTTCTAGTTCTCTTGAGTTAAGAGGTCAACAGCTATGTACGGTGGGCAGAGAAAATACAAAGAAAATCGGTATTTTATGCAAAACTAAATAAACGTACCTGATTTACCTCGTATTTCTGCCTCTAAACTGTCCACATTTAAAACTTTAACAAAAAAAAAAAAAAATCAGCAGCAGTGGAGATCTTACTTTTTCCATTACTTCCTTTCCTTTATTACTAGGGGCATTGACTACAACTCAGATCTGCGATATATAACAATAAGTACCCTTTTCTGTGCATTTAAAGTGTTTTTCTGATTGTATCTGCTTTATTTTCTGAAAAACCCCCCCCCAAAAAATATACTTGTTTCCCGCCTTTCTAAGCTAGTATAGTCCAGTTTTCAGGTTAGTTCTGAATTCAGGGCTGTGTTACAAATCTCTGTGTTTGCCCATACCTTACTTGGATAGAAGGAAGTTTCTCTGTTCACCTGGGAGAGAGGGGAGCTTTGAGCAGCCTATCTGTCCCTGGAGGAGTGGTTTCAGCCCAGAAATTAGTAGTTTATTGGCCATTTTGGGCTAATTTCTATCTGTTTCATTTCCCTGCTATAAATACCGCATTTGCCTGGTTTTGCACACCAGGCAGCGCCGGTTAGCTAGGGTAAAACTATTTCCGGCTCCACAAAGTCTCCTCTTCAATTTTTCCCTTGAACTAGACAAACTTTCAGCTTAAGCACTCAAGCCATTCATTTCTCAGCCTGGCACTTGCTTATAAACCCTAGCACTAGACCCTCCTGTACTGTACAGAAGGACAAGGCTTTCTATTCGACCTTACCAGCCAAAAGTAAAACAGTTCACTGTACCTATCCAGGCATGTCCAAAGGGCAGTTTCAGGTGTACTCTCCAGTCCAACTGGTGAATCTGGGCATTTTGAGGTAATGTTACAACTGCCTCATGCACAGAGACAACCCTCTCATCCTGCCACCAAACACTAATACATGTGAGAGATGCAATTATACAGCCAAACTGGAGGCTAAGCTCTCTCAACCCAAGACTGGATCAGACAGTCAAGAGGAGAAGGGAAATACTTGCATCACACCACCAGTCTCACATAGACACATTAAACTAGCACCAGCAAAAAACACACATAAATACATGAAAACATACTAGGAGGCTCTAAATAAAAATCTGCAAAAGCAACAGAGACCTCCAAAGCAAACATCCAAGCAACCTCCACCCCCCCAGCACAAACCATGAAACACATATTTCACAAAACCAGAGTTCCATGCAATCACAGCCCTTAAGGCAAAATAACATACCCAACATACTAGTAATAGGTGACTCTATAGTCAGGCACACTGACATCCCACTCACTAGGCTGAAAAAGGAGAAGGTTACTGTTAGCTGCCTGTCGGGTGCCAGGATCTGCCACATAACACAAGCACTCAGGTCACTCCAGAAGAAGTACAAATTTGACTCTGTCATCGTCCATATTGGTGTGAATGACCTGAGCCGTACCTCCTTGGACTACATGAAAAGAGACATGGAAGAGCTCTCTGATCACGTAACCCAGGCCAGTATGACCCTGACCCTGAGTAGCATCCAGCCCTCACCGAGAATGATACCACGGTATAATGAAAAAATTCTCGATTCCAACAACTGGCTAAGTTTCTGGTGTCATTCAAAAGGGATCCAGTGTCTGTCCACCTGGGATGACGTGCTCGACAAGCCACGCTGCTTCGCTAGAGATGGCTTGCACCTGTCACCCTTAGGCTTTTGAATACTGGCCAAGGCTCTTGCCAACCCCATAGTGCCTTTTTTAGGCAAGGCTCAAAAGACAAACCCAGTGCCATAAATAGCACAAGTAACAAAAACTGAGGATAATGCTACTCAATGCCAGAAGTCTAAACCTCAAAATGCAAGCACTCGAGGCACTACTTAGTATGGAGAAAATCAATGTGTGTGCAGTGACAGAAACCTGGTTTAAGGCTCCAGAGAGCACCCCAGCACTACCAGGCTACAACTCATACAATACATTTCTGCCACAGAACCCGAACTGAAATACAAATGGCAGGGGTATATCCATATTCACCAAGGATACCCACACCTCCAGGTTAGTGGCACAGCATGATGCTTCAGAGATCATCCACGTGCAACTAACAACAGGCAAAACTGCAATTCAAATTGTAGGTTGCTACAAATCACCCACCATGTCCCAGGACCCACATTCCATGTTTCTGGAAACACTGGGAAACATAAAGGTCCTACCAAACAACCTAACGTTGGATCTACTCAAGTACTAACTCCCTTGCCCAACATTTCCTAGAATTTATAAACTCAACTGCCCTGGTTCAACTGGTCAACACTCCCAACAGAGGTGACAACATATTGGACCTGGTCATCACCAGCATGGGCAACCAAGGTCAACCCCTCGCTGGTTAGATCTGACTATAAACAAGTCACTTTGGATATCCACATTCCGCCCCCACCCCCGGACAAGGAAACCACTGTGAAAAACTTTTCAAAAGAAAATTTCACGTTACTTAAGACCGAGGTGGAAAGTTTCAAAGCCACAATGCTGAAGGATAACGCTGTCCAAACTGTGAAATCCTTTACTAATGCATTCTACTGGCACCTACAAGAATGCATGGATTGTGCCATCCCAAGCAAAATGAAGACTAACTCTTCCAAGAAAAGGAAACCAGTCTGGTGGACTCCTGTCATAAACAAGCTATACAAAAGGAGGAGGAAACTAGTACAGAAAAGAGTAAAATCCCAAAAAGGGAAGACATCCCTGATCAGTATCAGCAAGAAATTACGATCCCTCATAAAATCATCCAAGGCGAGCTTTGAAAGAAAAATTGCCAAGGACTCCAAAGATAACCGCAAGGCATTCTTTAGCTATGTCAAGAATCTAAGTGGCAATGCTCAGATCTGCTCAGAGTTCGTGCAGAATGGCAAAAAATACAGTGAATCGATTAATATCGCCAACATCCTGGCAGACAGGTTCAGTGCAAACTTCACCCCCTCTTACCCCCAAAAGGGCCCATAACCATACCAGAAGAATGTAGAGTCCCTGAAATCACAGATACTCAGGTTAAAACAGCCCTCTCCAAAGGCAAAAACACAGCAACAATGGGACCGGACAGTGTCCCAGGCTGCGTCCTACACGAGCTCAAAAACGATCTAACCCCTCACCTAAAAACACTGTACAAACTCAGCCTCTCCACAGGCTATGTACCCATAGAGTGGTGCACAGCAACGGTTATTCCGCTCCACAAAGGTGGAGCCACAACAGACCCAGGGAACTATTGCCCTATAAGCCTGACTAGCTTGGTCTGCAAGGCTATGGAGCACATCATCATGGAACTCATTAACAGAGACATTGGGAACCTCCAAACACTGGACCCTACCCAGTTCGGCTTTGTTAAGGGCAGATCATGCCTCCTAAACCTGGTGGACTTCTTTGAGATAGTTACCAAGGCTATAGACGAGGGAAAGGTGGTACACACAGCCTACCTAGACCTCGTAAAGGCCTTTGACACCATTCCCCATTCTGCTATTATAGACAAGCTTACCAGCCTGAACATAAACCCCTAGGTCACAAGAGGGGTTGCCAACTGGCTGATGGACAGAACCCACATGGTGAGAGTTGCGGGAGCCAGGTCTGACCCTAAACCGGTTACAAGTGGCATTCCCCAGGGCTCAGTCCTAGGACCCCCCCCTCTTCGGCATATACTTCTCAGAGGTACAGGCAAGCACAGGAGGACTATAGCTGACCAAGTTCACAGACGACTGCAAACTAGGGGCTATAACTGACTCTCCGGCTGACACAGACATAAAAGGGTCTCACTGAAACAGATACCTGGTGTCAAAATCACGGCTTCAAGTTAAATACCAAAAAGTGCATAGTCATCCCCTTTGGAAAAACCAAAGTACCCACAAACTACCACATAGGTGGTAGTTCCCTAAATACGGAAGACATAATAAGGGATCTGGGGACCCAAGTAGATAGTAATATCACCTTTGATACATTGCCAAAGTGGTTAGAAAATTCTTCTACGTGGCCCACCTAATCACAAAAGCGTTTGCATCCAGATCAAAAGAGGTCATTGTGCCCCTCTACTCATCACTCATCAGACCCATCATAGAGTACAATGCCCCATTTGGGATGTACCTTACAAGACACCTGCAACAGTTGGAAAGATCACAGAAGTACCTCACCAAGAGGATCACTGGAGTCAAACAGATGCCCTATGCAGCTCGACTGAAGAAACTCCAGCTGTACTCGGTTGCATACTGCCTACACAGAGGTGATCTCTGCCTGACATACAAGGCCACGTCCAATCCAGAATTGATGGACATTCTCCACCTAAAGAAAACCTTATCCCCTTGAGCCACACGCTCTAGGGATCTAAATCTCACCACAATAATACATAGGACATGCTGGAGGGATAGATTCCTGTCCCAGAAACTTCCCATGCTTTGGAACAAGATTCCAATCTACATTAGGTAGAGCTCCTCACTAACACTCTTCAAAAGGAGCCTTGACGAGTGGATGGGGAAACAGAAAGTTTACCCCGGGGATCACTTCAGTGGCTCTACTGGACAGAGGCACAGGGAACTAATATAAGGGGTGGAGAAAGCCAACACATTCTGGCTAGGCTTATAAATGCCTTCGGGCAGATAGCCTAGTACCTACTTATGAACCTATAATGCACTGATGTACCGCATAAGCATGAGAACGCAAGTCCCACATGCATGTGCAGTGCATCAATAAAGACACAGGAAACGGAAACACCACTACACTGTTATACAAAGACAATAAGAAAAGTAAGTAATTTTTTTCTTAAGCAATGTCACTGTATAATAACATTAACCAAAACAGGCTTCGCCCTTGTGGTTAAACCACATCAACCTTGGGTAAATCTTTACTATACCACACCCAGTAGTTGGTTATTGCTATATTATCTTCGACCTTTACTCTACCCTTTGAATGTTTCATGTACTTCCTTTAGCATAGATTATGTATTATTCTCTTTTTCATTCCTGCTTACCTTTATATCACATAAAATTTGCTAAGTACAACAAATGACCACTAAATAGTATTTACATCATATATTATCACACTTCTAACTTAGTTATTGCAAATTCAGAATACCATCTTATTTATCTTAGACTACCACTACACAAGATAGACACAGATATATAAAAAACACACCCACACCCAAAGCTATCACCTTACCTAGCCCTTACCCTAACTCAGAAACACTTGCATGTGTGCATGTGCATACACACACACACACACACACACACACACACACACACAGACACGACACTCAGTCTATTCTCCTATCTAACCTTTATTCTAACCCTAACTCACAAAACCCCACTTACTTGCACAAAAGCACAGCTCACACAACACAAAAACGATTGATGTAACTTTCAACATCTCTGGACACCGACAAATACAATATTCGATTTAAAATCACAGCAGTAAACTTTGTCAACAAAATGTATAATAATGTACACTGCAACCACTATGAGGTTTATGATGCAATGAAAGAGGAAGAAAAAAATATGATGGATAAGATTTTGGAAAGTACTGTCTGGATAATTTGGATTAGTAGATGTGAAAAACTGCTGTATAATAAAATGTGCAATCATCAAATTATTATGGGGAGAATAATAAAAAGGTTGTAGAGAAATTGTTGGGATCAAATTTGGAATATAAAAACATATTTAAAGGCATATCTGAAAAAGCCGCAGTGGTGCAGCGGTAGCATTGTCGACTCACAGCAAGAGGTTCTCCCGTTCGATTCTCAACTGGAGCGCCTTCTGTGTGGAGTCTGCATGTCCTCCCCGTGGTTGAGTGGCGTTCGAAAGATATGCATGAATGGGCATGCCTTCGTTGAAGATTGGGCATCGGGCTTGCACCTCGGCACTGTAAAAATCTACTGCCAATCATTAGTGGACTGGAGTTCCGCTGTAGTGACCCCTAACCGGGAAAAGCCTAAAGAAGAACAACATTTAAAGGCATATCTGAATTTAGTTATTGTTTTGAACTTGAAAGTTATTTTGTTACACTTTGTGTTATATAAAGTAAAAAAGTGTATACAGAAAACTGAACAACATATATAAACAAAAAGCCCCTAGACATTTTGGTTAATGTAGGATCTTTCGCATCCACCTAAACTACCACCAACACAGGCAGATGAGACATTTAAAGTCAGCCATTTAACAACTGTAACTAATAAAGGCAAGGGTGTGCTAGGCATAAAACATGATCTCAATGACACTCAGGGAAATGTGCTTTTTATAAAATATTCCTGTAAAATGTCACCCCTCAGATATATGCATTATCTTGGGAAATGCATTACACTATACCTCTTTTTCTATGTAAAACCATCTCACCAAATAAAATTTGCTAGAACTGCCACATTTTTAATTCACATTCATCTTCTGTTCTTATTTATTTATTTATTGACATTTGTTAACCAGGTTAGTCCAGCTGGGCCAGGAGCCCATTTTCAGTGGAGACCCGAGGAGAAAAGCTCCAATTACAGACAGATTAACTATACATAACAGTTTAGTGTACAATTAAAAACATATGCAACAGTTTAGTGTACGATTAAAAACAATCATTAATTGGCTAACACTACAAGTTCACATATATTCTGAATTGCAAAGAAAAACAAACAAAATGTTTTTCTTTTTTTTTTTTCTTTTACTCCTGTGTGTGTGGTGTAAGTGTTCTTTGAAACTTTTGAACTATTTTTTCTAAATGTAACAACACGAAGTACGATGCAACAAAGCATTACACAGCTTTATAGGTAACAGTGAAAGAGAAACCTGAAATGCTTGCATAAACTATATTAGTCTGGCAACATATTTTTTTCCATAATTCAGCATTCAAGAACTGCAAAACAGGGGCATTAAAAATATAACAACTAATTCAGAGCAAACGTCTGAAGGATCAGTACATTTTTAATTCACACTGCTCAGCTTGTCAATAACTACAAAACTTTTAATTCTAAGCCCAGCACATAGGAAACATGCACAACCTAACCTTGTCAACAGTAACAAAAGAGCATTAATGCACATCTGTCACACCTCAATCATATCTTAATCTATAGTCTGATAGAAGCAAAGGCCACCATGCCTAGGCTTACCTTTCGTGGTGTTTTAATGTAAAGGTGGTAGAGCCACTTCAGGACAGCAATTCGTGTCATCATTCCTTTGCTGGTGTCATACAGATAGTGATCTAGTACTTGAACTATACCATCCAGGTCAAGGGTCACTTGGGCTCGCTCTGTGCTGTGAAAGCAAGAATATTCTCTGAATGCAAGAGATTCAAAGGTGTAAAGTAATACTTTTACTTTAAATACCAACTTAACTTGGATAGTGGCACAAATTAGACAATATATATCAGACAGACATATATATTAACTCAGAGGCAGCAATATAACTTTGTGCACTTAGACAAAGTTTGGTTATCAACTGTCCCAATCCACATAGGACAGTCCTTATTTGGGCAGTTGGCTCCAGCAAAAACGCATGAAAATTGACAAATGTCCTGAGATAATAGGACAAAAAATAATTTCTAAGTTTCTTGTAATTGTTACATAAAACTATTATTTTGTATCTAAAACAACCTTAATATGACATGAAACAAAAAAGTCAAATCCTATAAAAGCTTCGATTCTGACAAGAAGTGAAGTCCACTGTGTTGTATCATTTGTCGCTATGTTTTGTTTTGCAAAGTTACACATTTCCATAAAATATTTCTTTTTGGGCATCTCAAAACCTGGTACCCCTTGGAGCCAATCACTCTGGCCATGTCCCTTTCTTACATAACAAATGCACAGCAAAAATACAGGAAATGCAAGTGCAATGGAGTGATACCTTTTCAATAACACTTGCAGTGGAAATAGTAAAAGTAATGTCTTTCGGCTTTTCCCGGTTAGGGGTCACCACAGTGGAACTCCGGTCCGCTAATGATTGGCCGTGAATTTTTACGGTGCCGAGTTGCCAGCCCGACGCCCAACCTTCAAAGAAGGCACACCCATTCACGCATACCTGCATGTCTTTAACATCACTCAAACATGGGGAGGACATGCAGACTCCACACAGAAGGTGCTCCAGCTGGGAATCGAACAGGAGAACCCCTTGCTGTGAGGCGACAATGCTAACCACTGCACCTCCATAGCCTAACACTTGCAGTGGAAATAATCCAAATAATTACCAGTTCTGCATTAGTGCTACAGTTTTGTTTCTGGTGAGAGAAGGTGCAAAGGGACACTGATTCCTAGCTGAGTGTAGCTGCAGTGAGACCATCACTAGTACTAGTTAAATAGTAGCCAATAAAAAATAAAAATAAAAGCTGATATCAAGATACTTTGGCTAAATATGTTTGCTGAGGAGTACAAACAGGAGGTTGCCATCAAATGCCATTCTGATGCTCAAATTCTCCAAGGGCTGGTCCACATTTGTATATTAATTAATTATGGGCTTACCGTTAACATCAAGAAATGCAGCAGTTTCCTTTGGAAAATCTAGCAACATTAGTACTTATATAGATAACATTCCACATAAAATTGACTCAGTCATCAGGGACTTGGGTACATAATGTTGGTAACAGATTTTCCTTTGACTACTATGTATCTGTGGTGGTTAGAAAATCCTTCTACAATGCACACTTAATCCTTAATGGTATCCCCTCAAGGTGCAAAGAAGTTACAGTCCCACCCTACCAATACCTTATTAGGTCTATCACTAAATATAAGGTATCCTTTGGCATGTACCTCATACCAAAATCCTAAACCTGGTTCAGAAACCTTAAAGTTTTCTCATCTAAAAGATCTAAGGTCTTGCACTCTTGGTTACTCTGACAAACTAAAAGCTCTGCTGCTCTACTCAGTGTCATACAGACTCTGAGGGATGACCTCTGCTTAGCTTTCTGTGCTAAGAATGACCAGTCATTCGTCAAATTCTGTCACCTAAACAAAACAAGTGGTAAACCAAACACCTGTTCTAGACAGCCAATCCCTCATTGGTGAGATCAGACCATAAATTAATCTCAATGGAGATCCATATCCCGCCCCCACCCCCAGCAAAAAAGACCACAGTGAAGAACTTCTCAAAAGCAAACTTCACACTTCTTAAGACTGGAGTGGTATCCTTCAAGGCCCCCGAGCCAGTGGAAACCACAACCCACGCTGCTGAAACCCTTACAAATGCCTTCTACGAGCACCTCCAGGAATGTATGGATCAAGCAATCCCTAATAAAATCAAGACCTTTTCCACCAAAGGCAGGCGCCCGGTCTGGTGGACTCCAGCCATAAACAAACTCTACAACAAGAGGAGAAAGCTACTACATGACAGAGCAAAATCCCTAAATGGGAAGGCATCTCTGATCAATACTAGCAAAACCCTACGATCACTCATAAAATCATCCAAGGCCAACTTTGAGAGAAAAATCGCTAATGACACAAAAGACAATCATAAAGCCTTCTTTAGCTATGTTAGAAACCTGGGTGGAAAC
The DNA here is from genome assembly GCF_019279795.1 of Protopterus annectens. Taxonomy (NCBI): domain Eukaryota; kingdom Metazoa; phylum Chordata; order Ceratodontiformes; family Protopteridae; genus Protopterus; species Protopterus annectens. The sequence goes on along the minus strand of NC_056741.1, from coordinate 1,813,400,147 downwards.
TCCCAGATATGCTCAGAATTAGTCCAAAATGATAAATAAATCACTGAACCCACAGACATTGCCAACATACTGGCAGACAGGTTCAGTGCAAATTTCTCCCCTCCCTCCCAAAAGGAGAAATATGTATCCCACCACAGTCTAGCCTCCCAAACATCTCAGATGCCCAGGTGAGAGCTGCTCTCTCTAAAGCAAAAAACACAGCATCAATGGGACGGACGGTGTCCCCGGCTGTGTGCTACATGAACTCAATGAGGAACTAAACCCACACATAAGGCTGCTGTTTAATCTTAGCCTTACTACAGGATACGTACCCAAAGAATGGCGTCGGCAACTGTGGTCCCACTCCACAAAGGCGGTGCTTCTACGGACCCTGGAAATTACCGCCCCATAAGCTTGACGAGCCTTGTCTGCAAAGCTATGGAGAGGATCATAATGGAACTCATAAATAAAGACATTGGGGACCTACAGACACTGGATCCTACCCAATTTGGCTTTGTCAAGGGCAGATCCTGCCTCTTGAACTTGGTCGACTTTTCGAAACAGTCACTAAGGCCATTGATGAGGGTAAGGCAGTTCACACAGCCTACCTTGACCTAGCAAAAGCATTTGACACAATACCCCACTCGGGCATCATAGAAAAGCTCACCAGCTTAGATGTAAACCCATATGTCACAAGATGGGTTGCAAACTGGCTCAAGGACAGAACACACAGGGTTAGAGTTGCTGGTGCCATGTCAGACTCTAAGCCGGTCACGAGCGGTGTCCCACAGGGCTCAGTCCTGGGCCCCCTCTTGTTCGGCATTTATTTTTCTGAAGAGCAGGCAAACATAGGGGGATTGTGGCTGACAAAATTTGCAGATGACTGCAAATTGGGCACCATAATTGACACTCCATCAGACACAGACATCCTCCAGAAAGGTCTCATAGAAATGGATAATTGGTGCCAGAGCCATGGCCTTAAGCTAAATGCCAAAAAATGTATAGTCATACCCTTTGGGAAAAACAAGGTAACCCTAATTACCACATAGGTGGTAATCCATTAAACACGGAAGAAGTTATCAGGGACCTGGGGACCCAAGTTGACAGTAACCTCTCTTTTGACACTCACATTGCCAAAGTGGTTAGGAAGACCTTCTACATTGCCCACCTGATCATGAAGGGATTCACATCCAGATCAGGAGAGGTCATTGTACCCCTGTACTCTTCACTTATCAGACCAATGATTGAGTACAACGCCCCATTCGAATGTACCTTACCCGACACCTGCAGCAGTTGGAAAGACCCCAGAAGTTCCTCACCAAAAGGATAAAGGGGCTCAAACATATGTCATACGATGCCCGACTGAAGAAACTCCAGCTCTATTCAGTCGCATACCGTCTGCTCAGAGGTGATCTGTGCCTGACATACAAGGCCATGTCCAACCCGGAATTAATGGACATGCTCCACCTCAAAAAATCCAAATCCACCAGAGCCACGAGAGCAAGAGACTTAAACCTCAACACGGATATAAATAGGACGTGCTGGAGGGACAGATTCATCACCCAGAGACTCCCTACACTATGGAACAGAATCCCAGTCCATGTGAGGCAGAGTAGGCTTATAAATGCCCTAGGGCAGATAGCCTAGTATGAACCTATGAACCTATGAACCTATTCCTGCCTGGGAATCCAGAAAAATCCTTATTTCCCTGACAAGAGATAGGTGGTAAGAACTGCTCTTGTACATACTCTGCACCTGCACTGCTGCCAGAATGTCTATTGTGCTCAGATGCTGCTATGTAGCTACAGATGAATGTGACAGATTTTTAAAATTATCTACAGTGAATCTGCTTTGTATATGCAAATGCGAAAAATTATCAATGCAATTCTTAACTTGTAGGATCATCTCCTTCTTTTGCTACTATTTGTTGGTAAGCTTACTTTGTATTATATTACCCTACTACAAAAATTATTGTAACATTTTTGTCTTTTGTGTGCTTTGTCTCTTTTATATTGTATTGAGCTTTTCTGCCTAGCCTTTGCTGAAAAGGGCTTTGTTTTTGCTGACTCAGTTGGACTCTTCCTGTAAAAAATGTAAGTAAGTAAATAAATAAATAAAGGACTGCCTGAGGAAGCCATACATAAGTGGACTTTGAAGGAAGGGTGAAAAGATAAAATGAATAATGAATGTCAACGAAAATAAAAGTGTATATGAAAGATTATTGCAGAGGAAAAGTTAGAAAAGAGAACCTGTAGTTCAATATTATATGGTGCTACTCAACCCCCTGAGGGGGTGAACAAAATTATATATTTTTGAGGGGGCAAAAGAACAGGATAGTATGATACCTGCCCTCATTAGGACAAGGAACCATAAACAACAGCCTAAATGTAAACAGTGAAGAGGATGTAGGTACAAAATTGTAATGGCAAGGGAGTCATGATATGAACTTACCTGGTTATGATATGAGCTCACATGATAAATTATTTACTTTCACAGGGGGACAACACAAAGGAAAGGGCAATTTGGAAAAAAAACAGGGTTTACAGAATGAGGGCGAAAGACCTGATGAACCATTTTGCTCGGTTATGTAATTGGGTAATGAAGGAAGCAATTCACTCTTCGAGACTGAATAAAGTAAGCAAGAAGAGTACTTACTGGTAATACAATACATAATTCATGTGGATAAGGGTGTGAAAGGCTGAAAAACTAAACAGTGAAGAAGAGAATGCAGTGTGTAACACAACTGCAGGCCATGACAGAGCCCCCTCTACAAGAGTTAACCATGTTAGGAGGAGTTCTGAAACAGTTAACCCTGTCAGTAACACACCTACATGCTACAGCTCTTCAGTTACTTCAGATCAGGAGGAGACTCATTAGTTGTAATAACGTTTAAGAAGCAGTTCAAGGAGACAGTCAGTGAGCTTGTAAAGTACTGAGTGCTTACTCTTTATGTAGAAGTTAAAACAGACTAGAGGTGTTACCAAAAAAAGATAACTTGGACACTCACTATCGATTAAACAGCTTTATTAACAGTAAGTGCTTTCATCCTTGAGACGTAAATTACATCAATACTTCAGCAATCTGCATCATCAGAGTTTGTTGGATTTGCTCTGAATACAGGAAGAGAAACCCTAAGTGTTATGTGTTACATAACTGACCAGGAAAGAGGACTTTCTCATAGTTATGCATACAAGAAAGAGAGAGAGAGAGAGTGCTGAATTTTATGAGGAATATGTTTTTACCTCGTTTCTTACACTTTGGATGACATGTTAAACTGAGGTTCCATATGTCTTGAGTTGGCAGTAGCTCAGCAGGATGCAAAACATTCATAGCACTTATTAAAAAAAAAAAAAGGAATTTTCCATGTACCACAGCCAGATCTCTCCTAGTCAGTCTGAATAATCCATTGGGTCTCTCCACTTGAAAATAGGTTAATACACTGAATAAAACAGATGAAATACCTACCTACTTATATATATACGCGCACGCACGGTTTCACTTTACAATCCCGAAATACTGAAATATCGAAATTCAGTATCCCAGGACTGTAAAACTGAAAAACCCGAAAGCCCAAAAGCGTGAAATTTAAATACGTGAATACCCACATACACACTCCACACACAAACAATCAGAGATACACCTTCCTCCCTACACTATAAACCAACAAAACACACACAACAAAACAAACACAACCGCTAACCCTACATATAAGCAGGGGGGCAAGCCCCCCCTGCATCCCACCATGTGGGGGGCTGCACCCACCACACCCTCCTACTTATATATACTAACTCTGAGATCACACTAAAAACACAAACACACAAAATCCACCACTACACACACTACACTCCCTTTGCTCAAACACACATCACATACGTACAAATACCACCACTCGCAACACTTACATACTCATAATCTCACCTACCTACCCCAACCCACACCTCAAAACTCCAAACACACTCACACACGCTACCCAAAACCCCTAGTAAAACATCACTTACCAGTATCTCCAGCTACATCCTCATCGTGGATTCGGCATTTCTTCATTCATTTCCACATTCATTTCCACACTCAGTATTCTGCACTTTCGCGCAAGTGCAGTTTCGACACTTCAGTCTCGAGCTACTGAAGTTTGATATTTCAGTAGCTCGAAATTCTGAAGTGTAACCGCATGCACACATATTTAAAATAAATAAATAGAAGAGAAATTGCCAAAGTGGAGTCTGGCTCATATGGGGCTGTGACTATACCTAAAGGAAAACATTTTCCTATCCTTCAGATGAGATTTTAAATTGAGCCACCCTCTGCTTGAGTTAGTGGTAGCTCAGGTGGATGAAAAAGATCCCATAGCACCTATCAAAAAGAGTAGGGGTCCTTTATTCATATACAAAACAACTTTTATTTACAACATATTTGTAAATGTACAAATATATAGATATACAAATCTATTTACACATATTCATAATTTCCTTTACAATCATACTAAAGTTTCATACCTAGTAGACTGCCACTCCTTTTTCAATAACCACCATGTGATTTTACTTAATATTGTTGTTAAAATCCATTTACCATTAAACATAATTTAATTTATTCTTTTATTCCATATAACATAAAATAAATTGTATCTATTCTTTTAACATATTCTTTATGTTCTTATAATATCCATATTTAAACATACCCATGTTTATTTTACCCACTTCTTTTATATCTTCAAAACAATCTTCTTTACATAGTTTCCCCCATAAATTGTTTACTCTTTTACATTTCAAAAATACTTTTTCCGTAGTTTCTTCTTCTTGGCAATGTACACATATTCTATTACCTTTCTTTTTATATGGCATACTTCATTTTACTGGCAATTTATCCATTACCAGTCTCCACAAAATATCTCTAGATTCTACTTTCTGATTAGACCATTTTCTTCTTAAATTAATACCTTTAATTTTTTCATCTGTTAAATTTTCCCATGGTTTTACATAGCAATGTTTTATCATTACATTCTTATACCATACTTTTCTGTATTTGTATATCAGTTTTTATTTTCCACAAAAAAATATTTTTTTCTTGGTAACATTTTGTCATTTATACACTCTTTTTCTCTTTTTTTTTTTTACCATAGCCCAACATTTTTCATTCTTATATTTATACAATTTTACTACTAATTTCTTATCTTTTTCATTTATCCACTTTAACACTTAGTACAAATGTAATGAAGCAGCATATTGGAGAGGGTGTTAGTCATGGTTTTGCATTTGGGGTGTTGCGGTCTATATGTGTGAGCGGTGTTGGGGGTGATTTTGTTAACATCACTGAACTTAGCCGCGGTGGTACAGAGGTAGCATTGTTGCCTCATAGCAAGAGGTTCTCCCATTCGATTCTTGGGTGAAGCATGGTTGTCCCATTCGATTCTTGGGTGGAGCGCCTTCTGTGTGGAGTCTGCATGATCACCCCACGGTCGAGTGGCGTTCGAAAAACATGCGTGAATGGGCGTGCCTTCATTGAAGGTTGGGCATCGTGCTGGCACTGTAAAAATCTACTGCCAATTATTAGCGGACCAGAGTTCCGCTGTGGCGACCCCAACTGGGAAAAGCCAAAGGAAAAACAACATACTATTGGATTAATTAACCCTAAACACCCTTCCTCTTTATTTGCATATAAAACTTTTTTTACTGGGTTTAATCTAGAACCCATATAAATAAAAAAAAAATAATCTGCAATAATTCCTTTTCAAATACTGCTGTCAATGTAAATACACTTGATAAGTATGCTATTTTTCTCATCAATACTGACTTTATCAAATTAAGTCTTTTTTCTGAATAATTTATATGTTATCCTGAAAAGACAACTTTTTTATTTTTTCTATTGTTTTTCCAACTGAATTCTACTTAAAACTGTATTACCAAATGTTATACCTAACACAGACATGTCATTCATTGTAAAATATATCCCCTTACCTTTACTACATCACCTAAACCTTTAATTTTCTCTTTATGTAAAGTCATCCCTATTACCTCTAGACATTCATTTGTGAAAATTATTATTTTTTAACTAAATGTTGTTTTTCTGCAATTATTACAATGTCATTTTCATGTTAGCAGAACTGGAATTCTTAACCCTTCAGGTATTATATAACCCACCATCTTCATTTTGTAATTTATTTCACATACCATCACATTCATAACTAATGCAAAGAGCATACAACCCATTGGACATCCACGTCTTACACCACTCTTCATATGCACCTCCTGATTTAACCAGCCACTTACAAGCATTTTTACTTTATTGTTACTATACTCTGGCATACATAATTTCCTAACTTTCTTACTTATATGTTTTCATTATTACCCAAAAGGGTTCATGTCCAGTTGCATCACATGCCTTATTAAGGTCTCCTAACATGGTTTTTGCTTCTTCTTTTCTATGCATAATAACATCCCCAATTTCTCTAGCTATCATTAATACTTCTGGACAACCATTTATACTATATATACTGTCTTCCAAAATATTTCCATTTTGGTTTCAAATCTTTTTTGTATTATTTTTATAAAGATCTTATAATCATTATTATTCAACATTATCGGCCTCCAGTTTTAATTGTCTTTTATCTTCCTTCTTCTGCATGAATTTAAGTATTCCACTACATAATTCTTTATAAATAAACCTTCATTTAACCATTCATTCAAAATCTTTAAGAAAATATTTTTTGCCAATCCTTTAAATTTTTATACATTTCATACTTTATTCCATTTGGTCCTGCAGCCAAAGCTATATTTACCTGTCCTTATACTTTATCTAGCTCATTTACAGAAATCTCCTTTTCCAACTCTTTAGTCTCTTTTCTGTTAACTTTTTTACGTTCCATGTTTTTTTCACTACCTTCTCTTTTTCTTTAAAAATTTCTTGTACATATTGTACTACACTATTCATCCGCGGTGGTGGTGCTGCGGTAGCATTGTCGCCTCACAGTAAGATGCTGACCGGTTCGACTCTCAGCTAGAGCGTTTTCTGCGTGGAGATATGCATGAATGGGCGTACCTTCGTTGAAGGTTGTGCGTTAGGGCTGGCAACTCAGCACGTAAAATCAACTGCCAATCATTAGCGGACCAGAGTTCCGCTGTGGCAACCCCTAACCGGGAAAAGCCGAAAGACACAACAACAACATTGTACTACACTATTCATGATCTGTTCCTGAGTTCTTTCTACTTCTCTTTTTACATCTTTTATTTTTCTCATTACACTGCCATCTTCCTTTACTAATCTGCTTAAGTAACTCAATACTTCTTCACTTTTTCCTTGTAAAAAATATCTTTACTTATATAACAATTATTGTATTTTTTCTTGATTTCTTTCATATCATTCTTTTTCAAAGTAGTTTCTATGATTACATCCTAAATTTTCCAATGCATCATTATATGTTTATCAAGTAGAGTCACTGGAGTGATCCCCGGGGTGAACGTTCTACTACCCATCCACTCATCAAAATTTCTCTTTAACAGGGACAGCGAGGTGCTCTGCTTGACATGCATGAGAGGTCTATTGCAGAGCATGGGCAGTCTCTGGGTTATGAACCTGTCCCTCCAGCAAGTTCTGTTGAAAGTGGCAATGATGTTGAGGTCTCTGGAGTGTGTGGTGTGGAGGGTTTGGGATTTCTTTAGATGTAGCATTTCTAACTGAGCTGGGTCAGACATCGCTTTGTAAGTCAAGCAGAGATCGCTTCTAAGTAGGCGATATGGGATAGAGAATAGCTGGAGTCTTTTGAGTCTGCCCATGTAGGACATGTGTTTAATCCCTAGAGTCCTCTTTGTGAGGTACTTCTGTGGCCTCTCCAGCTGTTGCAGGTGGGGCATTATACTCGATGATTGGTCTAATGAGGGAAGAGTAGAGAGAGACGATGACCTCTTCCTTCCTAGATGCAAAATCCTTGGTAATGAGATGTGCCACATAGATGGACTTTCTGACCACAGTGGCAATGTGGTGGTCGAAGGAGAGGTTGCTGTCAACCTGCATCCCCAGATCTCTCATAATACCTTCAGTGTTCAGTGGGCTCTCATCGATGTGGTAATTAGTGGGAACTGAGTTTTTACCAAAGGGGATGACGAAACATTTTTTGGCGTTAAGCTTAAGGCCAAAGTTTTGACACCAGTCATTGGTCTCGGTGGATGTCTGCATCACTTGGTGAGTTAATAATGGCTCCCAGCTTGCAATCATCTGCGAACTTGGTCAGTCAGAGTCCCTTTGTGTTGGCCTGGCTTCTGAGAAGTAGATGTCGAACAGGAGATGACCCAGGACTGATCTCTATGGGACTCCACTCGTGACTGGCTGGCGGTCTGACTTGGAGTCCTCTACTTTCACACTGTATGTTCTATATGTGAGCCAATTTGCAACCCACCTAGTGATATAGGAGTTGATGCCTAGTTTGGTGAGTTTATCTATAATTCCCAAGTAAGGAATGTTATCAAAGGCCTTGGCCAGATCAAAGTAGGCTGTATGCACTGCCTTACATTCATCCATATCCCTGGTGGCTGACTCAAAGAAGTCAACCAGGTTGAGCAGGCATGATTTCCCTTTCACAAAGCCAAATTGTGTGGGGTCTAGAGTTTGGAGATTTCCTGTATCTCTGTTAATCAGGTGCATGATGATGTGCTCCATAGCTTTACATATCAGACTTGTCATGCTAATGGGGCGGCAATTCCCAGGGTCTGTAGTCACTACCCGTTTATGGAGAGGGATGACTGTAGTAGTGCACCACTGGGCAGGAACAAAGCCTGAGGTGAGCCTGTGATTGAACAGAATACACAGATGTGGTGGCAGTTAGCTTTGTAGTTCATGTAGAACACAGCCAGGGATATTATTGGGTCCCATGGAAGGTGTATTCTTGGCCTTGGACAATGCAGCTTTAACCTGTGCTTCAGTAATGCTGGGTGCCTGGCATTCTTCCAGTATTGTGATTGGTCCTTTGGGGGGGAGGGTAAAAGTTGGCACCAGTATTTTGGCAATATCTACTGGCTCAGTATAGGAGATACCATTGTACAGTAACTCGGAACAAATCTAGGTATTGCCATGGAGGTTCTTGATATAACTACAGAAGGCTCTGTGAGTGTTTTAGTAAAAATACTCAAATGTATATACTGTTGGTCTGCATTTCCTGCTAAACATACATAACATTAAGTGCTGAGTGCAGATTTTAGGCCTTGCATTAAACTTACCTCTGCTGTGGTGTCTTGAGTCAAAAAAACCCTCTAATCACTCCTACTGCCTTCTTTCTTCCCCACCCCCATTTTTCCTCAAACAGGCTGAACTGCTACAACATTAATTTCACCCTGCACTCCCACACATAGCCCAGAAAATTATACCATGCAGCTATTAATTTATCCTGCAAGTGTATAACCTATAGATTAAAAATAGCCTAAAAATTTGGTGTAAAAAGAAACAAATCTTAATACTGCCAAAACGTTACCTTAACATACCATAAGCCCAGGGAAATACTTGGAGTCAGTGTTAGCCCTGCTCCGCTCGCTCTTGCTGCGCTCAGGCTCACTTTGTTCCCCTCCCTGCCCCACTACTCCTACATTTAAACTACGCTCAGCCACTCCCCACATATTAAGATCCAATCATTGAACAGCCCTCCCCCACACTCATTTTTCTTCTCTTCCATTCTTCCACACCCTGTTAGCACAATCAACCATCAAATCTGGCCCACCTCCCCTAACAAAATGCAAACAAGTAAAAAAATACTAATTACCCTAATGCCTATACTGTTTCTATTTTACCATCTTACTGCCTACGAACATGCTGCGGTAGCATTGTCGCCTCACAGTAAGACGCTGTCCAGTTCGATTCTCAGCTAGAGCGTCTTCTGCGTGGAGACATGCGTGAATGGGCGTACCTTCGTTGAAGGTTGTGCGTCAGGGCTGGCAACCCGGCATGTAAAAATCTACTGCCAATCATTAGCAGACCGGAGTTCCGCTGTGGCGACCCCTAACCGGGAAAAGCCAAAAAGACACAACAACTGCCTACGAACAAATTCTTGACCATGGTTTCACTACCCACAAGGTCAAACAGACACCCACGACTACACACATAACACCAAACACTGTGCCATCCCCAGCAAACTGAATATACGACCCTCAGTAATATATCACCCCTGTAAAACCACAAAACACAATCCTAAAGACAAAGACTATATAAAACTAATAAGCAAACTCCTAAATCTTAGAATATCCTGTCACTATAACCTTATAACACATGGGGATATTCATCCCAACCCTAGCTCACCCACACCCAATAACCTCAACTCCCCTACCACAACCCCCCCAGTCAAGCTACTCCTTTTTGCTCCCACTAGTTCCCTCCTAACATTTCACCTAAATATTAGAAGTATTAACAATAAGATTCCCAACCTACACGCCCTCCTAGCAACCCACTCCCCAAACATTATGTGTTTTACGGAAACCTGACTAAAACCTAGTACTACCGACAATGAGATACTACCCCCAGGATATAATATACACAGGTTAGACCATGCTACTAGGAAAGGAGGTGGGTTAGCAGTCCTTTACAAAAACACTAACTGTTAATAGAGACACCATTCAACCACCCCAATTTAACAATGCTGAACTCCTCATAACCAAATTGCAGATTAACCAGTACAAATGTTTAAACATAGTCTGTGGATGCATTCCACCAGGCAACAACTTAAATACCCCAGAGGATATCCTGTACTGGTTATCCACCACTTATCTCCAAGAAACCATAGTTCTTGGTGATTTTATCACCGACTGGCACCCCTACTCCTCTGAACCCCCCCCCCTCACTCCTATAAACTTATCTGGGTTTAAACAGACCATAGCCTCTCCCACTAGGATAAACAAACCGACCAACAGGAAAAGTATCCTGGACTGGATCCTAGTTAACAACCAACCCCAACTGTATAGTGCTGGCGCTCTCCCTGACAACCTTAGTGACCATTTTCTAACCTATATCATAAAACATAACGTAGGAAACCCTCACCAGACCAAATATAAAACAATGAGAAACAGAAAAAACCTTGACACTGCAATATTCCTAAATGAACTACAAACAGTTGACTGGTCAATACTAAAAAATCTACCATTAGAAGAGGCTGTAGCTCACTTTAACACTAAATTCCTAAGTATCCTTGATTCCCATGCTCCAACACAGACAATAAAATCTAGATCAAACATAGCACCATGGCTCACAAAAGAGACCAAATCTAAAATCAAAGCTAGAAACAGAGCCTGGGCCAGCTGGAGAACAACCAAAGCCCCACTTGACCATCTAAAATATCGTCAACTCAGGAATGACACAAAAAAATCTATTTTACTGGATAAAAAATGTTTCTACCATAATATCCTACAAAAACACCAAAACAGCCCCCAAATGTTCTGGGCAGGCTTAAATCAACTACTTCATCCAGGACATTATACCACCCCAAACCCGGCTAACCATACCCATAGTTCCCCAGAGACCATAGCTAGCGCTTATAACAACTTTTTTACCGAAACAATCCAATCCCTAGCAAATTCCCTAACTTCCACAAACTTAAACCACACACCTAATTTATCCACAAATCACCCCAAATTTAGCCTTCAACCAATATCCACTAGTTTTTATCAAAATTCTCCTAAAAAAACTAAAACCTACCACCCTCGCTGCTGACCTCCGCCCTGGAAAGTACCTACAAATAGCTGCATATGCCATTGCATATCCCACATCTATCCTTAGCAGCAGAACCTTATCTGAAAATGCTATCCTCTCCCTCTGGAAAATATCCCACGTCATCCCAGTCCATAAAGGTGGTAGCTCAATAGACATGTCCAACTACAGACCCATTGCCATTCTTTCCCCACTAGCCAAAATAATGGAGAAATTTGTACATAAGCAACTAATGCAATACCTTACACATAATAACTTACTATCCAACTCCCAGCATGGCTTCAGGCCATGCTACAGCACCACCTCAGCCCTCCTTTCCTTTACTACTGCCATAAACAATAACAGAAATGACAATAGGCTAACCTCCGCCCTCTTCCTTGACCTATCAAAAGCCTTTGACATGGTCAACCATGAACGTCTCATTCTTTCTCTAAAATCCATTTCCCTCAACACGCACACTATCCAGTGGTTCCAGTCCTACCTAACTGGTAGACATCAGGCTGTACTATGGCAGGGTAAACTCTCCAGCCAGCTACCTCTCACACTTGGTGTCCCTCAAGGCTCCATACTAGTCCCACTACTCTTCTCTATTTTTATCAATAATCTTCACACTGCTATCCCTAAAGCTACCTGTATTCAATATGCAGATGATTCCACTCTCATCTGTTCAGCCACCTCCCCATCCAAACTACAAATCTTAACCCAAAATACATTTAACACTTTTGAGAACTGGCTCGCCAACCAACGCCTATTACTGAACCCCAATAAAACGAAACTTCTACTCTTCACCCCCACTTGTAGAGCTGCCACACTTTCATTCTCTGTCACGTCTAACAATGGCACCACTATCTCCCCAGATCAACATACTAAACTTCTAGGGGTTATCATAGACAATAATCTCAAATTTGACCTACAGGTCAACATAAAAACCATACAGACCATCAATAAGAAGCTTGGATCACTGTATAGAAACAAGACACTCTTAACCCCACTGGCTAGGACTGAAATCACCCGATCACACCTACTCTCTACTCTTCTATATGCCTCACCGGTACTCTCAAACCTTAATAAAACTGAAGTAAGCTGTCCCATAGCTACAACCATATTGCCAGATTTGCCACTGGCTCCACCTATAGAACCCATCACTGCCAGAACCTGAAACAACTAGAATGGCTAGAACTGCCCAGCTTAATTCAATTCAATGAACTCTTAATAGTACACAAAGTTCTCTACCACCCGACAAATTACTGGTCCAAACCCACAAAGCTAATAACTCAGCTGGTGAATCCCTTTTCACCAACTTTATTGGCAAAACCTGGAATGTCTTGCCAAACTATATAACCCTACAATCCTCCAAAATTCTCTTAAAATAAAACCTCAAACAGTATCTCAAATTGAACTGGCTATGCCCATGTACCAACCTGGATTAAGTTATAAAACAATAGCATAATCAGTAATTATCATAGCTTAATCAGTAATTATCATAACATATAACTACATCACCATGCTATGTATCCAGTCTTACTTGTAATTGCGTCTGTCCATGAGAACTGTGAGTCCCTACTAGGGAACATTACTAAACCAATGTACATAAGATATATTACCAATTTGTTTTTATATATTCTAATTGTTTTCTAACTTCTTGTGTAACCTTTATATGTCTGCCCATGAGAACTGTGAGTCCCTACTAGGGAACATGTCTAAACCAATGTACATAAAGTATATCACCACTTTTTTTATATATATTCTAATTGTTTTCTAACTTCTTGTGTAAACTTTTGTATGTTTGACTATGTGGAACTTTTATCCCCGGGCCTCTGCTGAAAATGGACATGAATCCAGTCGGACTATCCCAGTAAACAAATGTAAAATAAATAAATAAATAAATTAAATAAACTGTTTTTAATGTCTGCCACAATTCTGCCTTCATAGCTGGCGTTGGAGGATTTGATGAGGGAATGTCAACTTTTCCACTCTTGGGACTTCACCTTTTTCCTGCAACAGTTTCTTCCTTCTGTTGTAGAGTTTATTAATGGCAGGGGACCACCAGATTGGCTTCCTTTTTTTGGAGGAGAGCATCTTGGTTCTGTTGGGTATGGCTAGTTCCATGCATTTATATACATGTTCGTACAGTGCACTGGTGTATGATTCGGCAGTCATGCAGCTATTTTCCATTGGCATGGGTGCTGTGAAGTTAGCCACCTCTGTTTTTAGGAGCCCAAAGTCAGCTTTGGAGAAGTTTTTCACGGTGGTTACCTTTGCGGGGGTGTGGATGAGATGTGCATTTCCATGGTGATTAGTTTATGGTCGGATCTGACCAGGGAGGGATTGACTATTGGTATAGAGCAATGGTCGCCCATGTTTGTAATAACCAAGTCAAGGATGCTGCTTCCTCTAGTGGGGATCAGAATGAGCTGGTCCAGGACATTGGAATTTATGAACTGTAGGAAGCGTTGGACTAGTGTATTGGTGCTTGAGTAGTTTTCCCAGTTGATGGAGGGAGAGTTGAAGTCTCTTAGTAGGAGTGTGTTGGGTTGGACCTTGATAGATACTAGGGTGCTTAGGAACGTGGCGTGAGAGTCTAGGGACATGGTTAGGGACCTATAGCAGGCTATGACCTGGATTGCCGTCTTACCCAATGTTAGTTGTACATGAAGTATCTCAGATGCATTATGTTGGGCTACTAGTCTGGAGGTGTGAATATCCTTTAAGAATAAGGAGACACCACCGCCTTTGGAGCTTCGGTCCATGTTTCAGAGCTGAAAGGTGTGGAATGAGTTATAACCTGATAGTGCAGGGGTGCTTTCTGCCACTTTAAACCAGGTCTCTGTTACAGCAAAAATATATAATGTTAAAATTCTATATAATTGTTATTTTCATTTTAAATCTACAATACTTAATCTTCCCACTTTTCTAAAGTTACATCTAATATCTTTACTGTATTTCTACAGAATATGGCTATGTAGAACATCTCTCATTTCCCAAATTCCAGATTATCTTACATCTACAACACATGTATTGCATCAGTCCAAAATCCCTACTCTTGTTACTATATTCTTAATACTACTCACGTTTACAGAAAGCTTGCTAAAATTTTCATTTTCCCTTTTCCTTAGATTCTTGTCTTTTTTGTCCTCTATTATTTTTCTTCTATTTCTACTTATAATTTTTTCTCTTTCTTTTTCCTTACTCATACTTTCATTTTTGCAATCCAATCATAAATTTTCAATTTTGTTAAATTTATAACATTTCAGCTCACACTTTTTTGCATCATATCCCATTTCCCCACAAATATTATTTATTATTTATTTACATTTGCTGACCGGGAATGTCCGACCGGACGCAGGTCCATTTTCAGCAGAGGCCCAGGGAGAAAAGCTCCACAAATTAAAATATTACAGACATAGTTACAGATGAAGAATCCTAGCAATTAAAATATTACAAACATAGTTACAGATGAAGAACATAGTACATTCAGTAGATAACTAGCATCTGTTCTGTCCACAAAGTCATAGCAGATATTAGCAATTGTTACAATAAGAAGTTACTGCCATATAATAAGTAGACAGGCATGGAAGTATCAGAGCTTGCTATAATCAAAGGTAGTTTGTGGGGTGCAAGAGAGGTAGAGGGTAGATGGAGTGGGAGAAGTTAGAGCAGAGATTTACAAAGGCATAACCAGGATGCTTTTAGGTGCAAGATGGTAGAGAGGTTATTGTGGGGGGGGGGGGGTGTTCCATAATTTGGGTATAGCGCTGGAGAATAGTGCTTCTCCAGCAGTGTTATTGGCTCTAGTAACCTGTAATTGATTTTTGTTGCTGGATCGTAGTGGTCTGGTGGTGAGATAGGGTTGGAGTAGATACTGGATGGATGGGACCTTTAGAGGATGGTTAACCAGTTTGTGGGCGAGTGCGAGTTGATACCATTGAAGGAGGTGAGGGAGTTCTAGCCAGCCTAGTTCAGTAAGTGAGAGACAGTGGTGAGTGTGGTAGGATGCCCCGGTGGCAAATTTGGTGATTTTGTTGTAGCAGGTCTCGAGTTTATTTAGATCATATTGCCTTAGGTTGGTATATATTGGAGAGGCATAAAGTAGGGTGGAGATAAGGTGCGAATTTGCAACTTCTATCCTAGCTGCTTTGGTGAGGAGTTGCTTATTTCTGCATAAGGCTCCTAGTTTTTGGTGGACTTTGTTTATGGTCATGGATATGTTCATAGGTAGGCACTAGGCTATTGGCCCTAGGGCCTATATAAGCCTAGCCAAAGGTACCCTGGCTTTTGCCACCCAAGAAAATTATTTTCCTGTGCCACTGTCGAACAGAGCCACAGAAGTGATCCCCGGGCTGAATTTCCTATCTCCCATCCAATCATCAAGATTTTTCTTGAAGAGTGCTAATGAGGAGCTTTGTTTGATATAGATAGGTAGTTTGTTCCAGAGTATGGGAAGTCTCTGGGACAGGAATCTATCCCTCCAGCATGTACTGTTTATTGTGGTGACGAGGTTTAGGTCCCTAGAGCGTGTAGCTCGTAGGGATTGGGCTTTCTTTAAGTGGAGCATGTCTAAAAGCTCTAGGTTTGACATAGCTTTGTGTGTTAGGCAGAGATCACCTCTGAGTAGGCGATATGCAATGGAGTAAAGCTGCAGTTTTTTGAGACGATCTGCATAGGGCATCTTTTTGAGGCCGGTAATCCTCTTTGTGAGGTATTTCTGTGGCCTTTCCAGTTGTTGTAGATGTCTTGTGAGGTACATACCAAAAGGGGGATTGTACTCTATAATGGGTCTAATGAGTGACGAGTAGAGGGGAACAATGACCTCTTTTTTCCTGGATGAGAAACCTTTTGTGATGAGGTGTGCCACATAGAAGGATTTCCTGACTACTGTGGCAATGTGATTATCAAAGGAGAGACTACTGTCCACCTGTGTCCCAAGGTCTTTTATCACACTTTCGGTGTTAAGTAGACTACCACCTATGTGGTAGTTCATGGGTACTGAGTTTTTACCAAAAGGAATGACAATGCACTTTTTGGCATTGAGCTTGAGGCCATGGCTTTGACACCAGGTATCTGTCTCAGCAAGGCCCTTTTGTAGGATGTCCACATCTTTTGGAGTTTTGATTATGGCTCCTAGTTTGCAGTCATCTGCGAACTTCATTAGCCAAAGACCTTCTGTTTTGGCCTGTACTTCAGAGAAGTAGATACCAAACAGGAGAGGACCCAGGACTGAATCCTGTGGTACTCCACTTGTCACTGGTCTGAAGCTGGATTTGGCGTCTGCTACTTTCACAGTGTGGGTTCTGTCAGTGAGACAGTTGGCAACCCATCTTGTGACATAGGAATTTATACCTAGTTTAGTGAGTTTATCTATAATTCCAGAGTGGGGGATGGTGTCAAAAGCCTTGGCGAGATCTAGATAGGCTATGTGAACCACCTTACCCTCATCTATTGCTTTGGTGACTGCTTCAAAGAAGTCTATCAGGTTTAGGAGACATGATCTGCCTTTTACAAACCCGAACTGGGTGGGGTTCTGAGTTTGGAAATTACCAGTGTCTTTGTTTATAAGTTCTACGATGATATGATGATGTGAATGTCAAATTTGAGATTGTTGTCTATTTCAACTCCTAGCAATTTGGTGTGATCTGTTGGGTGGATAGTGGTGTTGTCTTTATAAATATAATGTGTTCTTTTGTCAGAGTTACTTATCAAATATCCTTCTTTTCTACAAAAAATGTTTTGGGTTGTCCCCACTATTTTACAACACCTATATTCCTCTCCACATTTACCATGCTCTGGTAGATGCATAATCTTTTTTCTTTCTATTTTTAACACAGTACTACAATCCCAACCATTAGTCCATAAACCCCCTTTGTCATAAACTTCCGCAATGTCCAGTACTTCTTTACGTAAACTTTTCAAATGTTCTTTCAAAGTCTCTCATTCTACCTCTGTTTGAAAATATATGTGAATTTTTTTATTCCCCTATTAAATGCTTTTATCACACAAAAATCCCATGGGTCCAAACGCAACCAGTAGGAATGAAGGTGAGAAAGGACAACATAATATCAGACGTTTTAGAAAGCAGGAGATACCATAAAAATACTGGAAATAAATGATGTGAGAAAGGTACCTGAACCTGACTGACTTCTTCGAATCAGTCTCCAGAGCCATGGACAAGGGTAAGGCGGTCCACACAGCCTATCTGGAACTCACCAAGGCCTTTGACACCATCCCCACTCTGGAATCATAGATAGACTTACTAAGCTGGGCATTAATCCCTACATCACTCGATGGGTTGCCAACTGGCTTACTAACAGAACCCACAATGCAAAAGTAGCTTACTCCAAATCCAGTTCCAGACAAGTGACAAGTGGAGTACCTCAGGGTTCAGTCCTGGGACCGCTCTTGTTTGGCATCTACTTCTCTGAAGATGACTGCAAACTGGGAGCCATTATTGAATCCCCAAATTATATGGATACTCTACAAAAGGGCCTTACAGAAACAGATGCTTGGTGCTAGAGCCATGGGCTCAAGCTCAATGCCAAGAAATGCACAGTTATCCCTTTGGGAAAAAACATGTACCCATGAATTACCACATAGGTGGCAGTACACTAAACACCGAAAGTGTGATAAGAGACTTAGGTACACAGGTGGACAGTGGTCTCACCTTCGATAACCACATCGCCACAACAGTCAGGAAATCTTTCTATGTGGCACACCTCATCACTAAGGGCTTTTCATCCAGAAAAAAGGAGGTCATTGTCCCATTTTACTCATCCCTCATTATACCCATTATTGAATACAACGCCCCGTTTTGTATGTACCTCTCACGACATCTGCAAAAACTGGAAAGAGTGCAGAAATACCTCACTAAAAGAATCACAGGTCTACAGCAGATGCCCTACGCTGACCGCCTTAAAAAACTCCAGCTATACTCTGGTGCATATCGTCTACTCAGAGGTGATCTCTGCTTAACATACAAAGCCATGTGAAACCCAGAGCTGTTGGACATGCTACACTTAAAGAAATCCCAATCCCTCAGAGCCACACGCTCCAAGGATCTAAACCTAGTCATCACAATAAACAAAGCATGGTGGAGGGATAGGTTCCTGATCTAGAGACTCCCCAGACTCTGGAATAGACTGCCCATACATGTCAAGCAGAGCTCCTCTTTGGCCCTCTTCAAAAGGAACCTTGACGATTGGATGGGAGAAAGGAAATTCACCCTGGGGATCACGTCAGTCACCCCTGCTAGACAGGGGTCCAGGGAAGTAAATAATGTGGGAAGAAATAGCCAGGGAATTGTTATGGCTAGGCTTGTATAGGGACAATAGTCTAGTACCAACCTATGAACCTATAAATGCAAATAGAGAGCAAAGGAACCAAAATGTGTTATAGGGTTTATATTGATTAGATGAAGTCAAAGGAGTAGAGAAAGAATAAGGTACCAACATTTGGCTATAGGAGGGAAGAAAAAGGCAGTAGAAGACTGGAAACAGACTTCACAAAAGGAAAGATTCTATGAGCTTTCTAGTATTTGAAAAGAGAGGAAATAGGAAGTAATGATGACTTTCCAAATTGAGTGACTCTGGAGATGGTGACAGAATTATTAAGGAAAATATTCAAGAAGGAAAGGGATGATGTACAGAGAAGGACTGCAAATACCATTATGAAGTTGTCAGTGATCCTCAAAGAGACAAAGTTAGGAAATCTGTTGGCCAATAAGTATGTGCCTATTACAAGTACAAATATTACTACATGAATCATTGGAAATGTAGTGAAAGGAGGAAAGGTACATTTCTATCAAAGGGGATACCCTGCTTCATACCACTGGTGTATGGATTTCCTCTAATTAAAAGAATGCAGTGAAAAGAGGGAATTGGAGTGATGTGTGACATAAAAAATTCTTTGATATAATGGGATGAGACTGTATACAGACTGCTGGAACAAATAGTATTGACTTTGGAACTACTGTTTCTCTCATGTACTGTTTTGTCTTATATTTTCATTTTTCTCTCTTCAGAATTGTACATTTTAAACATTTAAATGTTACTGTGGAGCTTTTCTCCCCGGGCCTGTGCTGAAAATGGAAATATATCCAGTTGGACTAGCCCGGTTAACAAATGTAAAATAAATAAATAAAATAAAAAAAAGTTTGAAAAAGATTTAGGAGCGATGTATAACCTTTGCAACTACGACCAAGATTAAAAGTGGCAGGGAAGAGTTTAGAGTCAAGGGTCGGTGGAACAAGAAAAGAGTTTCATGGCTATAAATGGAGAAAATGTGAGCTTAGGAGGACAGATACTTTTATTTGTAGAAATTCACATAGCTCTCTTGCAGGATGTTATCAGGGTCACAATATCATATAGTCAGGACATGACTGTACTTTTTGGGGAAGTCGGGATGAAAGAATGGAAACTTCCAGAGGTTACATTTTAAAAAAAGAATGATCTAAAATGAGAAGTTATGTACCTACCATAACGTTCCATGTTAGTTGTCTTCTACTTGCCTTCTTTCTTGCTTGATGGGCGATACTAAAGCTCGAGAGCTATTTTTACCGGCTCGAGGCTCCCCTATATCCCACAATGCTAGGCGGTAAATACCCAGATCTCATTTGATAGCTAAAAGTATAGCAGTGCTGGTCTCCTAGAGACAGAGAAAAATGAAATCCACCTCTATAGAGACTACCTGTAGAACTATCAATCAGGGGCAATAGAGGTGGTTGACGCTGTGGAAGATAAAAGATCCCAAGGATCCTCTCGGTCTGTCCAGTCTAGGGGGATGGAGGGTGGGACACAAGAAAGAAAGCGAGAAGAAGACAACTAACATGGAACGTTATGGTAGGTACATTAGTTCACAATGTTAAGTTGTCAATCTCGCCTTCATTCTTGCTGGATGGGACCGCGTCCCTAGCACCCTTATCCTGAGTGGCTCATCGGAACAGACTTTTGAGGGCGGTGGAACCAAAGTTAGCCCAGTTTCTGGAGGCCATATCCAATTTATAATGTGAGATAAAGGTATGAGGAGAAGCCCATGTAGCTGCTTGAGAGATGGAATCTATGGGCAGTCTGTCTTGAAAGGCTACTGACGTAGCTAACGCCCTGGTTGAATGAGCTCTAGGTCGTGATGGTAGCTTTTGGTGTCTGAGTTCATAAATGAAGGAAATTACAGAGGCCAGCCATCTCGAAAGGGACACTTTGGAAACTGGAATGCCCATCTTCCTTTCCGCATAAGATAGGAATAGCTGGTTAGACTTCCTAAACTGTTTAGTCCTATCCAAATAATAACGAAGCTGGCGATGAACATCTAGGAAATGTAACTTTTGTTCTGCCTTGTTGGAATAATTAGGGAAGAAAACTGGAAGGTAGATTGTCTGATTCAGATTCACTTCAGAAGAAACCTTGGGTAAAAAGGAAGGGTTGGTCCGAAGGGACACCCTGTCTTTGTGGAAAACTAAATATGGAGGACGACTGCAAAGAGCATGAAGTTCAGATACCCGTCTAGCTGATGTTATGGCTACTAGAAAAAGGGTTTTCCATGAAAGCAATTTCAGAGAGCAGGAAGCGGCCGGTTCAAAGGGGAGGAGAATCAAGGAGGCTAGAACCAAATTTAAGTCCCACTGAGGTGGGGGGTCTCTAATTAGGGGCTTGAGCAAAAAGATACCTTTTAGAAAGGCTTTGCAAAGTTTATGAGACATGATGCTGGAGTCTGAAAAGCCTACATGGAAATTAGATATAGCCGCCAATTGTACTCTAATAGTAGACGAAGAAGAACCTGAGTGAAAAAGTTCTGCAAGGAAGTCTAGTATAGACTGGATAGGTGCAGTGAAAGGGTCTATGTTATTAGTTGCTGCCCAGAAGGAAAAACGTTTCCACTTGCTATTGTAAATCCTTCTTGTAGAAGACTTGTGGGAGGCTATAAGGATGTTACGGACCGAATGGGAAATTAAAGAAAGCTTGGCTAGGGTAGGAAGTGGAGAAACCAAGCTGTGAGGTTGAGAGATAGGAGGGAGTGGTGCAGCTGACCCAATTGATGGGTCAAAAGATCTGGCACTGGATCCAGATGCCAAGGCTGCTCCAACAGAAACTGGTGAAGGAACGGAAACCATATCTGACGAGGCCAGTAAGGGGCAATGAGGATCATGTCGACTCTCAATGCGGTACCTTTCTGAATTACTTGAGAGATCAGTGGAAAGGGGGGAAAGGCATACAGAATTCCCCGGGGCCAATCATGGACTAGAGCGTCCATGGCGGGTTGACCTGGTAGGGGAAAGAGGGTGAAGAAATCGTGACACTTGCTGTTTTGGGGAGTAGCAAAAAGATCACAGCAAGGTCGGCCCCATCTCTGAAAAATTTCTTCCAGCACTGACTGTTTGAGAGACCACTCGTGTGGCATGAGTATGGCCCTGTTCAACTTGTCCGCTATCACGTTGGACTTCCCGGGGATGTGCGTTGCTATCAGAAACCGTTGAGATGAGATCGCCCACTGCCAAAGTCTGAGTGCCTCTCGACATAAGGGATAAGACTTGGTTCCGCCCTGTTTGTTGATGTACCATACTACAGACATATTGTCTGTCTGAATTGCAATAGTCCCGGTGGGAAGAGAGTGCTGAGGGGCTTGCAACGCTAAAAGTACTGCTCTCATCTCCAGGACATTTATGTGCAAATGGCTTTCGAAAGGTTGCCATGTGCCCTGGACCGTCCTGCCCTGACAATGCCCCACCCCACCCGATCAGGGAGGCGTCCGTTGTCACCGTGGCAACCGGGGGGGGGGACGAAGGATCTGCCCTGAAGAACTTGAGGGGAGGTCATCCACCAAGATAGATGCTTCTTGCATGATTGGGTCAGCAGAATACTGTGAGACATTGGGAGTTGTTGGAAGGACCACTGAGAAAACAGCATCCACTGGAGGATCCGCATATGAAAGCAGGCTAGGGGAAGAAGTGTAATGGCAGCTGCCATGAGACCTAAAACCTTCAAGACAAACCTGGCTTTGATCCTGTCGCACTGAAGAAGAATGTGAACATGTTTGCGGATATCTGATACTCTTTGCTCTGTTAGTTTCACGGAGAGATGAATTGTGTCTAAGGTGGCGCCTATAAAGGTAATAGCCTGACAAGGCAACAAGGCAGATTTTTTGAAATTTATGGAAATGCCTAGAGCTTGACAAGTATGAATGGTGTAGTCTCTGGATATGAGAAGTTGACGCCTGGTGGTAGCGGTAAGGAGCCAGTCGTCTAAATATGGAAACACCTAGAATCCTTGTCGTCTCAGATGAGCCGTGACCACTGCCATGCATTTGGTGAACACTCGGGGGGGCTGTAGTGAGATCAAAGGGCAGGGCTCTGAACTGATAGTGATTGGCTTCCAGCCAGAAGCGGAGGAACCTTCTGGAGCATCTGTGCATCTTGATATGATAGTACACATCCTGAAGGTCTATTGAGCACATCCAATTGTCCTGAATGGACTGAAGCGTGACCATCCGGAATTTTGTTTTGTTTACAGACATGTTTAGTCTGCTGAGATCCAATATCGGTCTCCAGTCCCCTGTCTTTTTTGGAACCAAAAAGAATTTGGAGTAGATTCCAGATCCTTGCTGGTCTGCCGGGACTGGCTGGATAGCTCTTTTTGACAGCAGCTTTGATATTTCTAGCGCTGCTTGTTCCCTTAGACCGGGTGGAACGTCTGGAAGGGGCCCTTTTGGTTGAGATGGGATGTGGGCAAAGGAAATTTTGTAACCCTCGGATATAATCGACTGTACCCATTTGTCCTGAGTGAGAGAAAGCCAGGCTTCTGGATACAGTGATAATCTTCCCCCGACTGCCTCCGAAGGTGGACAGTCGGGCAGCTCCTCAGGGATGCTGAAAAGGTTTGTCAGAGAGTCTCTCTGCTACCTTGATTTTGCGGACCCCCCCTGCCCCTAGGGCGGCGTCTGTTGCTGTTCCCCCCTCTGCCTCTAGAGGGGAACTGACTCCGTGCATCAAGCGAGACTCCCTGTGATTTGCAGAACCACATTTCCCCCCCCT
Source organism: Protopterus annectens (assembly GCF_019279795.1). Classification (NCBI taxonomy): domain Eukaryota; kingdom Metazoa; phylum Chordata; order Ceratodontiformes; family Protopteridae; genus Protopterus; species Protopterus annectens. The sequence continues at coordinate 1,813,376,479 of NC_056741.1, read as the reverse complement.
TCTGACCCTTGGGATACGGTCTAGAAGGGGTAGAAAACCGGACTCCCACGGCAGAGAGAGTCTTGCCATCCTGTTCGCACCTAGTCAACGTGTCCTTCACCTGAGGTCCAAACAACGCTGAACCATCAAAAGGGGAATTGGTGAAGGAAGCCTTGAAAGGGTCCGCAGTTACAAAGCCGCATCCAGGCGTGACGTCGCAAAGCTACACCTGTGCCAGCAGCCCTACTCACCCCATCGGCCGCATAGGAAATAAGCCGCATGGAGGAGTTGACGACTGAATTCAGGGTTTCCAACTGGGAGTTTATTTTGTCTTGAATCCCCTCAGTTGTTGGATCCTGCAAAGCATCACCCATTTCCTTGAGCATATCTCTCTGAAGACGGGTGAAGTGACACAAGTAGTTCAGCGAACGCATAGCAAAGGTCGCTGAGGAGAACATCCACTTCCCGTACCTATCCATAGTCCTAGATTCCTTATTAGGAGGATGGATAGGTACCGAAGGATTGGCTAATTCCTTCTTAGTGGCTGCGGCCACCACCATAGCATCAACAGAGACGCCCTTGGATAAGAATTCTTTGTCCTTAGGAGCTGTAATAAACTTGGACGGCCTTCGTGGGGTAGGTTCCACCGTATCAGGGGCTGTCCACGCCTTCCTTGCCACCACATCCATGAGGGGGTCAAAGGGAGGAGATACCCAGGAGGGGGAAGGGCGAGAGCCAAAAGCCTCAAGGTAGACCGACTCGTCCTCTGAAGGGTTAAGGGTGGACCAGTTCCCCCTCTGTCTAAGGATCTCAAGGATGTCTGAAAAGGAGACATCCACAGAGGAGGACCGTGGGGACCCTTCCAACTCATCCAAGTCAGTATCCGAGGTGATAGACTCGGGGGAGTCAATATGCTTCCTCTTGCATTGTTTCTTCGAGGGGGTTCCCCTGAAGGATCAGGAGAAGCCTTGGAAGAGGAGGATATTCCCAGTGGGGAAACTTGAGACGTTGTCTCTCTACGGTCTGGGACGAGAGGGTGGGTAGAGACCATCGCAGGCACTGTAGAGGGAGGAGCTGAGGGAGCCAACCGTGGAGCAGACACCGGGTCTAGCACACTCCGCATGACCTCGAAGGCGCCCCGATCAGGCGGGGCTGAAGATCCCCGTTCCGAAAGAGACGAGGACTCCTCCCGGCACTGAAAGGGACGGCTCTGAGGCCGATGGGGACGAGCTCACCAGGGCCGAAGCTCCGAGAGGGAGAACGGGCTCGGACAAGGGTCCTATGCCACTCGCCCCCTCGGAGCCGACGAGGGAAGCCCGGTGCCCAGATCCCTCCAAGGAGGAGATCGGAGCCGAAAGTGGAAGTATCGGCTCCTACACACTGACAGTCACTACTCCCAGAAGCTCCGGCTCTGAACTTATGGGAATCGGAGGAGGAACTGAGGAAGGGATGGGTATAGCCACTGACCGTTGAGTAGGGCTATGCTCTATTTGGGCCAGTGCCTGGGATTTGATAAGTCTGCTCACCACCCTCTCTAAGTCGTGGTCGGACAGTCTGGAGGACCGAGAGGAGTGGGACCTATGGCTCCTCTCTGATAAAAGTGGAGATCCTGAGGCCGAGTGGATAGAGCCAATGGATGGGGATCTCGACCTCTTCCTAGTAGATGGCTCCGACAAAACTATCAGAGCCGTCTGCCGGAGCCGAGGTAACAGTTTGAATCTTCGAAACATCGGCTCCGGACAGAGTCGATGTCGAAGCAGCCTTAGAGCCACCAGCGGACGGTTCCGAAGCTGGAGCCGACGCCTTGGAAGGCTTAGAAGGTTTTCCTGACGCAGTCTGGGTCAGGGAGCCTTCAGGCTTTAATAAGCCTCGAAGTATCAGTTTGTTTTTGCATTCCTGCAGTACTCTTGGACTGAAAGCGTGGCAGACAGAACAAGAGTCCTGCAGGTGCAAAGGTCCCAGGCAATATACACAAGATGTGTGACAGTCTGTCAGAGACATTTTCTGATAGCACGAGTCACACTTCTTGAAGCCTGAGACCTTGGAGTCTTTAGACATCCTAAAGTGGCTGTAAAACACAGACACACCTTTAAGGAAAGGGGAAAACTAAGCCAATCACTCACACAATAAAGTATGACTAAGGGAAAGAAGTGAGGAGGGCCCAAGGCCTAAGAAAATTAACAGGGGATAAACGGGAAAAACAATTAGGGGAACCTGAATGTAATTAGGGATAGATAGTGAAAAAACTATTTGGAGAAACTATCCTAAAGAAAAATAAGGGGATTTTAGAGTTTGACAACTATAAAAAGTCACTAACCTGCAGAGCCAGTAGAAACAAGCACATCGCAGCTAAAGCGGCAAACGAGATCTGGGTATTTACCGCCTAGCATTGTGGGATATAGGGGAGCCTAGAGCCGGTAAAAATAGCTCTCGAGCTTTAGTATTGGCAGAGTCGGAGTCGAGGATCAGCTCCGAACCCATCCAGCAAGAATAAAGGCGAGATTGACAACTTAACATTAAGAATTAATAATTGGAGATGGTTAGGAAACAAATAGAGAGACAGTCAAACAGAGGAAATCTGTTTGACTGGTAGCATGTGCAGAAAAAGTTCAGATACCGCCTCTTAGTTGTTGTTGTTGTATCTTTCGACTTTTTCCGGTTAGGGGTCGCCACAGGGGAACTCCGGTCCGCTAATGATTGGCAGTAGATTTATACGTACCAAGTTGCCAGTCCTGATGCACAACCTTCAACGAAGGTACGCCCATCCACGCACGTCTCCACACAGAAGACGCTTAGCTGAGAATCGAACAGGACAATGTGTTACTGTGAGGCGACAATGTGCAGTTCTGAAAGTGATTGTACCTGCGGATAAGTGGTAAGGAAAAGTCCATGAAGTGAGTAGCAAGTTCATCTGACAGGTGAGCAATTAAATGCAGTAAAGAAGGGATGGAAATGGTGATTGCATGCAGTACTGTTCAACTGGTGATAGGCAAAGACAATCTGATCTGAGTAAGATCCGAAGAAGCATTTAAAAATGGGGAACTGAAGGAATATACAGATAAAGTAGTACAACCATCAAAAGGCAGATATGCAAGATGAAGTGATTTGTGAAAAGTGAAGAGAAAAAATAAAGTTTATGGTACAGTAAGAGGGTAAAGGTTTGGAGAAGAAGAACTCTACCACCTTTTAGGGAAACTATAAGACAAAATGGGAACATCTTGGTGGAGTAGAAAAGTCCATTGTCAAAAATTCTGAAAGGTAAGGAATACGTTTGGATTACAAAGGAATGAATGGTTGGAATAACACCAGGTAAACAATGTAAGGGCACTGCCTGCAGCAACTCAAAAGGTGAAGATGGAGAAGTTAGTGGAGGAAACAGTGCCACAGATGAAGTTGAAATTAAAGAGAGAAAAGGAAGTTGTTAATGTATAGACAGAAGATGGAAGAAGAAAAACATTTAGAAAGTGTAGGGTTTGCAATGAAGGGGGTATGAGATGACGCCTGGATGATGTGTTTGGCTTTAAAAGCAATTTATTACATGCAAATGAGAATTAAAATAAATGGTACAGGAAGACAAAGAAGATGAAGAAAAACAGAGGTGATGGAGACTAACAGATGCTGGAGAAGCATGAAGAATCAAGCAGACAAAATTCATAAAGATGGAAGTTCAACTAGGCTCAGAACTCATGAAAGACTCTTACAGGTAGATGGGAGTAGATGTGTGTGGTTACAGGACATAGAAACTGCACATCTGCAGTAGGAGAACACAATGGTGAATGACCATTAAAAATCATCAAGGATCATGTATACTTCTAGTTGGGTGAAATGTGGAGATGGCAAAGAAATAAAAAGCAGAAGCTGAAGAACAGAGAGGTGAATTTCATAGAGGACAAATGAGGTGCATAATAAGACTGTTAAATGAGGAAGGGGACATAGGCATAGAAAAAGATAAAATATCTATGAGTTGAAGGGGTAGAATAATGGGAAAATGTGGGAAGAGGAGGGGCAATGAATGATGGGAAAGGTAGAAGGAAAATATGGAGAGGGTGAAAAAGAAAATGATGCAAAGATGGGAGATGTGAGGAGTGCAAATGGAAGGCATTAGGGAAATGTAGGGGTGGTACAAGTAGTAGATGTAAAACTTTTAAATCTTTAATGCAGCTAAGGAGTAGACAGACTCGGGGTACAGAGAAGAGGAAAGGAGGGTAAAAATGTTAATAGTATAGGAATACGTTATCAATATGGACAGTATAATGCTAAAAAGTATGTTTTGCTATTAAAAAGGGAAGTGGTGAGCAAGCTGATCTCTCGACTGCTGTCTATGCCTTGGACTCCTCCAAACTGAATTGCTTGGGAATGTCTAACACTGAAATGGACTAGATACAGATGGTGCTGAATGCTCCAGCAAGGCTACTTACAGGTGTTTTATACTGCAAATGTATCACGTCTGCTCTACGCAGCTTTCATTGACATCCTATTCATTGCAGGTTTATTTTAAAGTCCTATTGTTAAATTTATTTATCCATCCTTGCCCTGCTTTTGTTATTTGAAGGAGCTTGTTGTACCCTATTGCCCTGCACAGGCTTTGCATTCAGCCTCTGAATGGCTAATAGCAATTCCACAGGTAAACTTGGCAACTTCAGTTTTTTCATTAATTTTATTTTCAAGCTCCTAATCTGTGGAACAAGATACCTTGGTAGGTTTGAGAATGAAACTGGTTGGCATCAGGCAGACATTAAAAACATATTTATTTGATCTGGCTTATTGTGGTGTTGGCTGATGTCATGAGAGTTTAATGTCTGATGTTGTAGATATGTCTGTAAGGTTTTTATTTGTTTATGACATCATAATTGTGTTTTAGGCATAAAACATCAAAATCAACTTGAACTTGACTCTGACAAAGGGCATAACAAAAAACTTTTAGTTATGTACTCACCATAACTTCAGATGTTTGGGATCCATCTCGCCTACATTCTGAATGATGGGTTCGGAGACGATCCCTCGGCTCCGACTCGGCACGCTTATGCCAAAGAGCGAAGTCTCTTATTGGCTGAGCTTACTATATCCCAGGATGCACCACTACCAGTCCCCCAGATCTAGTTTGTCCGCATACATGCACACACGCATACCCTGCTTATATAACATCGTCAGATGAAACAAGATAAAACAGTTGAACTCAAAACCGCTCAATCTCTTCTGATCTGCAAGGCAGGGGAAGGAGGGTGGGTATCAGGAATGTAGCGAGATGGATCCCAAACATCTGAAGTTATGGTGAGTACATAACTAAAAGATGTTATGTGATCCTATCTCGCCTACATTCTGAATGATGGGACAGCGTCCTAGCACCTGAATCCTGGGTGGCACACTGGAAAACACTCCTGAGTACCGTGGAACCAAATGATGCTCGTCCTTTAGATGCCACATCCAATTTGTAGTGGGAAATGAAAGTGTGCGGGTTGGACCAAGTAGCCGCAGCACAAATTTCCGATATAGCGAGCTTGGAATGAAAGGCTATAGAAGTAGCCATAGCTCTGGTAGAATGAGCTTTGATAGATGTTGTAAGTTGCTTATTCAAGAAGAATAGGCCTGAGCTATGCAATCTCTGATCCATTTTGAGATAGTGGCTTTTGTGATGGTTTGGCCCAATTTATTATCTGAGAAGGACACAAACAACTGGTCTGACTTACGAAGTTGCTGAGTCCTGTCTAAATAGAAGCGTAATTGCCTGTGAACATCCAATTTATGGAGAGTGTATTCTGCTTCATTGGAGAATTTTGGAAAGAAAACTGGTAGCTCTAGAGATTGTTGAAGACAGAAACTAGAACAGACCTTTGGGACAAAGGATGGATTAGGCCTAAGTGATACTCTATCCTTGTGGAAAATCAAGTACGGTGGTTTAATAGACAGGGCTTGAAGCTCTGAAACTCTTCTTGCAGAAGTAATAGCCACTAAGAAGGCAGTTTTCCAAGACAGATATTTTAACTCGCATGTAGCAGCCGGTTCGAAAGGGGGAGATGTTAATGCACGAAGCACTAAATCAAGATCCCACGGAGGTGCAGGATGAAAAACTGGTGGTCTTAATAAACTTGCACCTTTAATGAACGTTTTGCATAGTCTGCTGCTCATCAAAGGAGGATCCGTGGATTCGTGGAATTTAGAGATAGCCGCTAGTTGGACTTTAATAGTTGAGACAGAAGATCCCTGATTAAACAGGGATGTTAAGAATTTCAAAACCTCTGGGACAGGAGCAGTGATAGGGTCTAAGCCCTTGAGTTGAGCTCCAGATAGCAAACCTCTTCCACTTACTGAGGTACAATTTGTTAGTGGTGGGTTTGTGGGCCGAAGATAAAATGTGAACAACTTCCGGGTCTAGTGTGTGTCTTCTAACTAAGGTCGGAAGTGGAGGAGCCAAGCTGTCAATTTCAAAGATTGAAGGGACTGATGCCAATGTCCCGACTGATGGATTAGCAAGTCCGGAATCAGGTCTAAGGTCCACGGATCGTCCACTGCATGCTTCTTTAGGTAAGGAAACCATATCTGACGAGGCCAGTATGGGGCAATCAGAATCATTGAAGACCCCAGTTGAGAAGCTTTTGAATAACTTTGGGAAGAAGTGGAATTGGAGGAAAGGCATAAAGTAGCCCTGTTGGCCAAGGTTGTGCCAGAGCATCCATGGCTGGTACTTCCTGATGTGGGATCAAGGAGAAGAACCTTTGGCACTTGGTGTTTTGTGGAGTTGCAAATAGGTCGCAGCACGGCGTCCCCCATCTCTTGAAAACCTGGGCTGCTACTGTGCGGTTTAGAGACCACTCGTGAGGAGAGAGAATTGTCCTGCTTAATTTGTCCGCCAATACATTTGACTTTCCCGGGATGTGGGTCGCTACCAAGAAGCGGTTGGTAGCTACAACCCATTCCCACACTCTCATGGCCTCTCTGCAAAGGGGGTAAGATCTGGTCCCTCCTTGTTTGTTCAGATACCAGACCACCGACATGTTGTCTGTGTGGATGGCGATGATGCCCTGAGGAAGAAACTTGTGTAAGGCCTGCAGGGATAGAAGTACAGCCCTCATCTCCAACACGTTGATGTGGAGAAGAGCTTCGTCTGGAAGCCAGGAGCCCTGAACTAGCCTGCCCAGACAATGCCCCCCCCACCCTATCTGGGAGGCATCTGTCGTCAGGGTAACCACTGGAGGGGGGAGAACAAAGGGTTTTCCTTGATCCAAGTTGGATGTCTGAAGCCACCAGCGAAGGTCCCTTTTGCATATTTCCGTAATCATAATGTGATGATTGAGGGGAAGATCCTGAAAGGACCATTGTGTTGACAAGAGCCACTGAAGAATCCTCATGTGTAATCTTGCTAGAGGAACTAAAAGAACTGTGGCAGACATTGAGCCTAAAACCTGTAGAACCATCCTGGCTGGGGCTTTGGATCTCGAGATCAGAGCTTGAACTTGGCCCTGTAAAGTTTGGATCCTTTCGACAGGAAGAAAGACGCGCATCAATCTTGAGTCTATCTCTGCTCCTATAAACTTTATGCTGAGAGGGCAGCAAGACAGACTTTGACCAATTGAATGTAATCCCAGGGAAACACCCAGGGAGATGGTGGCTTTGAGGTTGTCCATTAGTAGATGCCTGGTGGTGGCAGTCAGGAGCCAGTCGTCGAGATAGGGAAACACTTGGAATCCAAGACTTCTCAGGTGAGCCGTCACTACTGCCAAACACTTGGTGAACACCCTGGGGGCTGTGGTGAGACCAAAGGGCAGAGCGCAAAATTGGTAATGACTGACTCCCAGGCTGAAGCGCAGATACCTTCTGGACGCCTGATGTATCGGTATGTGATAATAGGCGTCCTTGAGGTCTATGGAGCACATCCAAACATCCTTCTCCAATAATGGGAGAATGGATTGTAACGTGACCATTCGGAATTTGGATTTCGTGACGGATTGGTTCAGTCTGCTGAGATCCAATATTGGTCTCAGGTCCCCTGTCTTTTTTGGCACTAAAAAGAACCTGGAGTAATTTCCTGATCCGATCTGGTCTGTGGGGACCGGCTGGATGACATCTTTTTCTAGCAGCTTTAAAGCTTCTGCGGCTGCTATTTCCCTTTGACTGGGTGGTGGGTCCGGGATTCTCTTGGACGGTGGGGGTGAGCATGTGAATGGGATGGTGTAACCTCCGGCAATGATCCGAAGCACCCATCTGTCCTGAGTGATTGACTCCCAGGCTTTTAGGTGCTTGGCAAACGACACCCGACTGGCTCGAGCAGCAGCCGGGCAATCCCTCATGACGTGTGGGAGGCTGAAGAGCCACGAAAGGACTCGCGGTCTCCAGAATTGCGGGCCCTCTGCCGCCTCTGGGACGGCGTCTCCCTGAAAAATTTCCCGTCCTCTGCCTCTGGACGGGAATCTTCCTGCTGTTGGGAGAAAAACTTGCGAGATTTGCGGAACCACATTTTCCCTCCTTTAGCCTTGGGGTAAGGCCGAAAGGGAGTGGAATAACGGGCACCTACGGCAGATAAAGTTTTTCCCTCTTGCTCACAGCGGGTAAGGGTGTCTTTCACCTTGGGTCCAAACAATGAGGACCCATCAAAGGGAGCATCGGCGAAGGAAGACTTGAAGGCCTCCGCAAACTGACACAAGCGGAGCCAGGCTTGTCACGAGAGCCACGCCTGTGCCTGCCGCTCTACCCGCCTTCGGCCGCATAGGAAATGAGCCTCATGGACGAGTTAGAAATTGACGTAAGGATAGCCAACTGAGAGCTAACCGACTGGGCTAGCTGCTCAGGTAGGTTACCCGAGAGGGAATCTGACAACTCCTTAACCAGATCCCTCTGAAGCCTGGTAAAATGTGCCAAATAATTCAGAGACCTTAAGGTAAAGGCCGCTGAAGTCAGGGTGCGCTTCCCGTACCTGTCCATACTCCTAGACTCCTTATTAGGAGGATGGACTGACGTTGAAGCCTCTGCCACGTCCTGCTGTGTAGCAGATGCCACCACCATGGCATCTACAGCCACGCCTTTAGTAAGGAACTCCTTCTCGGGGGGAGCGGACAAAAATTTATTTGGACGAGAAGGGACTGGTTCCACGGTATCTGGATGTTCCCACACCCTTCGACAAACTAAATCCAGAAGCTCGTCGAAGGGCGGAGACACCCAGGAGGCGGAGGGCTGAGCTCCAAAGGCCTTGAGGAGCACTGACTCGTCCGCAGAGGGGGTTTGGATATCCAGCCGCCTCGTTGTTTGAGGATCTCTAAGATGTCTGCAAATGAGACATCATCCGAGGACGACTTTGGGGACCCCTCTGCATCATCCATATCAGTGTCCGATGTAATAGACTCGGGGGAGTCCACGTGCTTCCTCTTGCACGATCTCTTCCTTGGGGGTTCCTCTGAAGACAACTCCGAAGAACCCTCAGGAGGAGGGGAACCCCCACTGGGGGTAACCTCAGGCCTCGGGCTCCGCTGGCTACGGACAGGGAACTGCCAAAGACCCAGTCTCCACGCCCAGGAAGGTGCCGGTAAAGCCGGAGAGATGGCCGAAGAGGACTTGGCCAAGGCACTCCTCATGGCCCTGAAAGCCGGACCCCCAGAATCCTGGGAGTGTCCGGTCTCCGGAGCCGTGATAGACGGCGGAAGTCCCGCAGCTGAAGCACCGAGGGGGAGGCTCGGAACCGAAAGCATAGGTCCCGAAACATCACCCCCGGGTCCAGCCGAAGAAGTCCGCGTACCAAACTCGGACCCGAGGGTCCGGGTTGGAGTAAGGGTCGGAGCCGACCCTGAGATCTCCACCGGCTCCAACAGCACCTGCTCCGACGGAGCCGAAGCAGTCGGAGGAGGAATGGCAATGGGGTGGGCCAAGGTCATCGGCTCTGAAGCCAACTGGGTCGGAACCGAAACAAATTTTTGGAAGACTGGGGACTGGAACAGTCTTTGGAGCACCCTGTCTATATCAGAATCCGACATTCTCGAAGACCGAGAGGAAACAGAACGGGTTCGAGAAGGCCTCTCCATCGGCCCCAAAGGGCTAGGGGACCGGCTCCGAGGCGACTCGATGAGTATCGGCGCCGAGGGAATACTCACAGCAGATTCCATCGGTGCCGAGGTAGACTTCGGCGCCGAGGAGGAAGTGTCTGAGCG